>NW_018164630.1:1032986-1095716 GCF_001263595.1 Phalaenopsis equestris | reverse complement strand
TAGGGAAAGTTGCATAGAAGGGTGGTGAGAGTGCTAGGTGATGGCGAGGTGAGGCGGACAACGAGGATGCAGGAAGGTCGTCTGGAAATCTGGACAGCAGTAATATACTGCGGTGAGGGGACGAAAAGGTGTTGGAACGACGACAGCCTGGTTTGACAACAATGGTGTGCTACTGGACAAGAGCGGTGGGATGTTGGGGGAAAACTAGCGGGAATAACAACAGGAGTATGCTGAAGAAAGGGGGTGGTAGGGTGCTGGGGAGGGATTAGACTCTAAGGAAAGTGAAGAAGGGTTAGGGAAGGTGAAAAGGGAAGATACATTACCATCTTGGAGTAAGATACTGTCGGAAGACCACCACCTCCTTCGATACAACCCTATAAAATGGAAAAGGACTCCCACATAAAATATGAAAGCAATCACAACAAAAACTAAAAAACTCTTAAGAAAAATAAGAAAGAAGAATAAAAATAATAAGAATTAAGATAACGAAAGGATGAATAAACTAATAGGATTATATATTAGGCAAAAATGAGTAAAATAAATCAAAGTTTAGAATTGGTAAGAACTTATAATAAGAAAGTATTAGGAAGGAAAGACTGAGGGGAAGAGAAAGGAAAGGGAGAGGTATAGGGTTGGCAGTCCCTCCCCTTGAGGACCGGCCGGTCAAGCAAAGCTGGACCGAACTCTCCAGGCCGGTCTTCCATAGCCCCCGCGTCACTATATCTATGTCTATATATATGTATATGTCTATATCTATGCCTGTATGTATGTATCTGTATATGTGTGTCTATATATATGTATATGTGTGTGTGTGTGTTAAACATTATGTAATATTATTCGACAAATCTTTTTTTTTTTTTCAGTTCAATTTTTCTCTGAAAATCTTAGGAGGGCTTTATATATATATATATATATATATAAAAGCCCATAGGTGATATTATAAAATAAAGAAGAGAGGAACAGAAGAGTGGGAAAGAAGGATTATAGTAAAAAGATCCTTCACCCGGTATAAAACTCACCCAAAAAAATCCGAGAGGTAAAGTAAAAAGTTTGTGGAAAGATAGATACAAGGTTAAATGAGAACAATTCAAAGTTTTTCACTATATCTGAAAACAGAACACATGAAAAGTAGGCAGAATATCCATAAGCAAGTCTGTGGGAGAATGGGAGAGCAATGACCGTATCAGAACTGAGGGCAGGAAAACAGGAGCTTGAAGAAAAGGACATCAAAAAAGCGCTCCACAGTAAGATGAAAACCAAGTTCATACGAGAACTATCAAAACAAAGCAAGGAGCACTTTATGACAATCATCTGATGTAAGGGAGATCTAAACTATCTTCCCTTAAAAGTATTTGAAGCTCTATAGGAGGCACCAAACTAATAGATACCCCAATATATCCGCGTTTAGCCAGCCAATCAGTCGGTGTATTACCCTTTCTATGTATAAAATTCCATCTAACCTGAAGATCATGTGAATCAATGTATTGTCAAATCCTGTTTAAGCATATAAATAAGTTCCAAACAGGCTCTTTTTTTCTGGAAATGAAATTCAGAAAATCAGAAGAATCAGTTTCAATGATAAGTAAAGTCCAGTGGAAAATAACAGCATTTAGTAAAGCTAGAAAAACTGCCCAACCCTCGGCTTCAGTGGGAGTAAGAGCCCTCATCGAAGAAGAGAAAAAGAAAAGAAATTGGCCCAAATGATTTATTAATATGGCCCCAACACCGGCAGAGTTAACACTCCAACTCCCAGCCAGGGGGAGGGGGCTGCCAATAAATTAATGTTGGCCTTTAGCCCTCCTTAGGAAAAGATCCAAGCATCAAATGTAGATGCTTAGAGTCCTTGGCATAGTAAGCAAGAATATGTGAAATAATAGAAACAGGGGAAGGGAGAGATTACTAATGCTTGGCATTATTTCTAGCACGCCATATAAACCACAAAACCGTATGAAAAAATAAACTTATTTTAATCTCCGAATTAGTACTAAGCTGCCAAGCAAGCAAACAATCGTCCATAGAATTCCATATAAAATTTTTGAAACAAAAAATTCTTCCCACACTTTGCCAAATTTCTCGAGCAAAGGGACATGGAAAATAAAGATGTATAGCACTTTTTTCAAAACATGTACATAGACAACATTGTGAGGCTAACCTCAAGCCCTTTAGCTTCAAGATATCATCCAAAGGCAATAAGTTTAGAAAATTTCTCCATAAGAATATAGAGATAGAACCTAGAACCAGAAGCAGAGGCAGGACCAAGCTGGCTCGTCCCTAGCAACTTGTTTTCTGCGAGTTTTGAATTTTAGAGTTTTATCTATGTCTTATCTTTTTTAGGATGTTAGTGTCTGTGTATCATATGGGTAGGGCGTCTTTATTGGGTCCTCTCATACAATCTTTATGTACCTTTTCAATTTCAATAAAATTCGCTCTTGGGCGTTTCAAAAGAAAATATATATATATATATATGCGGCGAAACCCTAGTTTGATTATTGACTCGACGACGAGGTTTCCCGCACTCGACGACGACAACACTGTTTCCCACTCTCAACGACGACGACAAATCGTCTTCTCTCTCGCGCCAAACGCTGAAGGGCTTCGGCGCGTCTCCTCCTTCGCGCCTTCCAGCTAGCCTTCAAGCTTCTTAGGTTCTTTTCTGCACGAATCGAGCTGCGGTTTCTGACGAGCTGTGACTTCGTGCCTTGTCTTCTGTCTTCTGCGCATTTCATCCGCGTTCACTGCGCAACACTTCGGCTTGTCTTTTTTGCCTCTGCCCGACTTGAAGGGCTTGTCTTTGCTGTGATGGAGCTTCCTTCTTCTTTAGTTGAACCTGACAAAACCTCCTTCTTTGCCCACTTGGTGGGTAATTCTCAAGGGGAAACGACGGTTATCTTCCTTTTAAGTTATAAGGAGCATCGTGATGGTACATGTAACTGTCCTTTTATTAAGAATGCAAGCAGAAAAAGTGGGAAGGCAACACTCTTTTTCTCCACGTTAGAAATTTCAACGTTAACTGTCAAATTCAAATTTGCTCTTATTGGGAAATTTCAGTGGGAAATCCATCAATGGAAATTATCAGGAAAAGTTTTGATGACTTCAAATTAACAGGAAAGTGGAAAGTGAGGCTTATAGATGTGATCTCATGTGTGAGAGACGTGTATTGATTCAGTTAACCGTGCCTGAGGACTATACTCGGATTTTCTCCAAAAAATATTTTAACATCGTTGGTAAACTTATGAAGCTACTCAAGTGGTCTCCTGATTTCGACCCAAATCATGAAACTCCCACTGTACCGGTATGGTTTAGTTTACCTGGTTTCAAGCTGCATTTTTTTCACCATTAGGTTCTCTATTCTATTGGGGTCATTCTTGGGGATCCTTTGAAGCTAGATCTGCCTACTTTCAACCTAACTAGACCCTCGATGGCTAGAATACTTGTGGAAATGGATATTACTTTACCTGGTGTTACTGATGTCTGGTTGGGCACAACCCATAATGGTTATTGGCAACAAATCGTCATGGAGCACAAACCCCCATATTGTACCTATTGTAAGATGTTTGGTCATGTTCTTGATAAATGCCATAAGCTTCATTCAAATTTGAAATCTAAGGTTCAAGTGAATAAGGATGGGTTTAACCCCACTGCTCTGGAAATTTTAGTTCCACCTGGACAGAATACTACTAGACAGGAGGTGTCTGTTGCCCCTGAGGACCCCCCCAATGATACTGTTGTTGTTACTGCGAGTGATGCGATGCTGACACCTTCAAACCCTATAGAAAACAATGATGACGGACTATTTCCTACAAATGATAGTGTTCAGACTAATAATCAGGAGAACCTCGTAGCCTCGCCTCGTAGCCTCGCTTCTTCAGGAAGTATCCGGTGTAGAGACAATTCATACTTCACATATAGTAGAACCTATTGTCGGTAATACGCTAATTATTTCTCATTCTTTGGATGAGGAATGACAGATCTATTCAGGAGGAAGAAGAAGAATGGAGACCGACTCCAGCTCGGGAACATATTGGCTGATACATTGGTTACTATCGACAATAACGATCATCTTACCAGCTTATTAGCTTTCTCCTTCCCTAGTACTAGAGGCAGCGGCAAGACCAAATTGGGTCGCTCTCTAGCCACCTGATACTATGTATTTTGATACTGTTAAGCTTTTTATTTAAGTATTTAATATATTTTTCTGTTTTTTCTAGTTTTAGAACCATTTGTGGTTTTTGTGTGGGTAGGGTGCTTGCTTGGGCCTTCCCACACATTGTATCTGTTATATATATATGGGGTTTACCGTATACCATCGCTAAAGCGAAGAAAAGCTCTTGATTAAAAAAATGGATCTTCAAACCTGGGAAGCGCAGCCAAACAGGAATGGTAGGAGGTTCAGTACGGGGGTCAAAATCCACCGTCCATTTTAAAACCTTCATCATCTAGTTTTCTATTCGGAGAACTCTTCTCGCAAACAAATGAGTGTAGTCTTCTCGCAATTTGTTAGCTGTCTTTGCTCCTAGAACCAGAGGCAGAGGCAAGATTAAGCTGGCTCGTGCCTAGTTTTGTTATTTCCTGCAAGTTTTTTTTTTTTTCTGTTTTATCTATGTTTCATCATTTTAGGATGCTAGTGTCTGATGTATCGTATGAGTAAGACCAATTTTTTTTTGTCCTCTCATACAACCTCTATGTATCTTTTTAATTTCAATAAAATTAGTCATTGGGCGTTTAAATATATATATATATATATATATATATATAAATAAGTATTTTTAAGTGTTTTGTGTATTTATATATTTGTTTGTATGTCTGTGTTTATGTATGTTTATATGTATGCATGTATCTGTGTTTATGTATGTTTATATGTATGCATGTATCTGTGTTTATGTATGTTTATATGTATGCATGTATCTGTGTTTATGTATGTTTATATGTATGCATGTATGTGTGTTTGTGTGTGTACTTTAGCTAATGCTTAAAGCTCTATCAGAGTTCTACGAAAGTCAAGTTGAACATAAAAAACGGCCGACACCATGCGACAGTTTTATATCTTATATCATGCAATAATTTTAATTTTCTGTTCCAATGTTTTTTATATTGTTCTTTAATGCTTATCACTAGAGAAAGATAGGCACCTACCTCCTACTAGTAATATTAGCACGTGTAAACACCTTCAGCAGGCATTCACGGGCTCATACAGTACTGAGCCACTTGATAGTTTCTTATAATTTCTTACCCATGTAAATGCTATTTTTTACACTAAGATAACAAAAACATGATGAATCTACTGTTTGTTGAATGGATTCAGATAGATGATGAGCATACCATTGAAGATGATGAGGCTCAAATTACAGAGGCAGAACGGAGGGAAGAATTAATTGCATTGCAAGCAGATTTAGATCTGCCACTTGAGGAACTTCTTAAGAAGTACACTAGTAATGAAGGTGACTTCAAAGTACACCATACTTAATAGGGGCATTTACAATCTCCAAGTCTTATGTATTTTCCTAACACCCAAACTTTCATTTTTACACTTATACCAAAAATACGACTATTTTAACTTTAAAATATGAAATGCACCTTTTTTTTGCATATGCAAGGTGGCATTTATGTAAAAATTGAATTTTGGGTGTTAGATATGTAAATACATTTGAAATAAGTGGTATGTATTTAAATCATCGTTCTTATTTATAATAAAAGCCAAAAAGTTTGCCTTTATACTTCTCCCCTTGGTAATGATCAATATAATCAATCTCAGTCAGTAGGGAAGTCAGTCCAGAAGTTGGTGAACATGTGGCTACTGAAATTTCAAAAATCAAGGAGCCTAATGAAGGTAATATGTCAAGCATGTTTGGTGATTTTAGTGTATTTGTGTTAATTATATTATCAGCTTTCATAACCCTATTGACTCGTATCTATGTGAATGGCTCAGAATTAAAACTTACTGGTAAAGTATCTAATTTGATTAGAGAGAATCGAGATAACAGCAAATCTATACGCATTGGCCATCATGATCATGTAAGCTGGGTAGCATCTTTTTAGCCACTGCAAAAAACGATGGCAAGCTAACTTTTTTAATATTCGTATCACAGTTTGAAGCAAAGGACTTTTCTTCCTGCACGGGTGGACAGTTGGCTGTTAAGTCAGTAGTAGATCCTGAGCTTCGATCAAATGATTTTGATGCTTCAGAACAGAAACCTTTTCTCCATTCTATTGTTGATGAAGTGGTGCGGAAAGTTCCATTTATGATACTTTTTTGCTTTCACCATACTGAAAAAACGACAATTGTGTCATGTGGTACCTGAACTTCTGTGCTAACATTGTGTTTTTCTAAACTTAAATTTTTATTTTTTTGATACTCATAGAGTGCATAAATGGAATCCTCGAACTTGTTGTAATATTTATTTTGATTACTGCTACTATTTTTTTCTCTATTGTTGATATTATTGTCCATTTGGTGCCCCTTTGTTGAACTTTTGTAATGGATGTTCACACCATAAGTCCACATAGCTTAAAGTTTATTATGCTTTTTGAAGTATGTATAGGAATTTCAAGTCTCATATTGATTTTATTTATATTATTAAATTTGATAATTTATTAATTCATTGTTTTTGAAATAGTATGTCATTTTAGTTGGCATTTGACACGGGGAAGCCATTTCAATTCTAAATTACATAATGATATTGTTAAGGCTTAATGCATGTCTTAAGTAATTAACAATTGGGCAATAGTAAATTATGTTTGAAGCTTTCAATTCACGTATTGTTCCATTAGTAATACACACGCGCGCACTCGCGTGCATACATACATACATTGGAGTATAAAATATTGAAATATATAAATCCATTTGACTGCATTGTCATTAGATATAAATCCATTTCTGCTTAGTCATTAGATATGAATCTGTAAGTTTGCTGATAAAAATTATAAAATGATGTAAATGAAGTTAAGATGGATAAAATAGCAACTTATCTCAGAGTTGAAATTGGAAAATTTTCGAAAGATGGATAATATAATTTATTAGTATTATGAAAAAAATAAAATAAATATCACTATGTGACATGAATTCTTTAAATCATTGTGTCAATTCTAGGGCCTCCTCTTGAAGAGATGCGCCGTATGGCCTGAATATAATGAAAAGTGTTTATTAAAATTAAATGAAAATATGACACTCAATAGGATATAATGGAGAAAAAAGATTCGTTTGCCGACCCCGTTTAGTGGGGTAAAGGCTCGAAATTGTTGTTGTTGTATGAAATTAAAAAAATATAAAAAATTGTTTATTATCTCTTAAGATGAATGAATGAGATTCTTCTTCAAAAGAAATGGTTCATGTTCAAACAACTTATTTCTTGTAGCATTATATATTATGCATGGGTCTATTTATGCTTCAACTTAAACAATTTATGTTTGATAAAAAATATATTTTTCAACTAGCTGATCATTCTATAGGCGCTAATCTAGTAATGGTGGACCATACACATTTTTTCACTTCTTCCATTTCTATTCACTGCATTCAAAATCATTTGTGGCTAAATTGTTTTCGTAGTTTTTTTGTTTAAGGTTGTCATTGTCATTTGCAAATTGGGCGATTTTTCTTTCATTTTACAAATGGTAAATTTTAATAATTAATTGATCAATCAAATCTTAGAGAAACTATTTGAGTCTGCTCAAGAACAGGTCAGTAAAAACGATAGAAAGACTTGAGAATTTATAACGGTTTATTCAGAAGAAATAATTTCTGATCTGTGTTAGATTTAGCCCAAGTACTTGAATCCTTTTAAAGGGTGTAAATTGTGATTTGGTGGGGAGAACCGAGTTAAATACCTTTTTTGTAAAATCGAAAATATTAGTTAGATAATGATATGAGTACACTAGGCCTAGTTAAGTCATTTAACAAATATATGTGATATGAAATTCATTCAATATGTTGTCGTTTCTATATCTCAGGTTAGTAATTGATTGGTTATGAGCAGTTTCTATTACACATACAAAAATGCATTGTTCGTGGTCGGCTAATGATAGAAATAGAATTTGTGCTTGATATCTAGGTGGTTTGTGCTAGACTTCGAACCCTGAACTTCTTATTTTGTCAGTCATCAACGTTGCTAATGGCTTAGGCTGGTCTTTTATCTCTAGAGCATTCTCTGGATGTGATCATGCCGAGGATCTGACCTTTTACTCAGCTAATTTGTTGTTGTGAACCATCAAAAAGCGCTTTTATGAAGCATCCACGGACATGCCTTTTTTTTTTCTCAGCAATCTTGTACACTTGGTTTCATGTTGAATGGATTTTAATTGAGAAACTTTCTTTATGGGGCGGTGCTTGTGCTGCTTCCATTTTGTGTGAGTTTGATTAAGAGTAGGGCCAGTAAAATAATGCTGCATTATTGTTATTGTCTTTTAATTAGATGTGGATGGCTATGAAAAATATAAACTTAATTCTCACAGCATTTTGACAGCCATATAAAGATCTCTTTTTATTTGCAATTTAATCTCTGGCTTGTTTGGTTTGAAAGGAAGTATGTAGATTTTGAAAAAAATGAAAACTATACCAGTGAAACAGAGGTATAAAAAGAATAGATTCAAGAAAAAAATGAGTTTTTATCTGGTTATAGATCAGAATTAACGTGGAATGTTAATAAGTTGGCATGGCGATGCTTATCGGTCTTACCACCATGAAGCGAACCTTGAAAAATGTAATTACAAGTGTTATATTTGTCTTTTTTTATTATTTATTACTTTCTTAATGTTGATCCCATGCTTCAACTAATTTTATTTGTCATTTGGGATCATTTCATAAAATTTACTTGCTTTACATGTCTGTTTCATCCATACCTTATCTCTGGCTGGACAGATTATTCCCATCACAGTCGTCTATTTGAACTTCGAATGTTATTTCATTTGTTAATCTTTTTAAGTGACATCTTTAGCTTACTTTAGATGCTGATTTTCAGTTTTTATGATTTGTTTTTGTTAGTTCGTCCATTAAGTCTTTTTGGTTGTTTTCTCTTATTGGATGTCAATGACAATCTTGTTTCTTTATTCATTTAGGATGATGAAGATTATCTTATCATTGGCGATGAAGAAAAGGTAAGAGTAAATCTTATACCATTTTCAATTTGTTTTCAACTAATGTGCTACACATTCGAGCACCCATTATATTCCTTTGTTAGTTTTTTGATGCTTCCATTACTCAGAATTTCCCTGTGATAGTTATGAACACCATATAATTACTTTTGTAAAGGAGAACTAGTTTAGGACAATTTTTTTAATATGTTTTTTTGCTTGCTTTCATTGTGAAGGACAGCATATCATTATCATTCACAACATTTGTCCTCACAGCTTGTGGAAATGTTTTTCTTGTTTTTCCTGTATTCTCCATACAATACTTTTTCATTTTATCTTTACGTTGTCTTTTCTGATGGAACATGCATAAGCCCTCTACCATCGAGTTTTAGTCTCTCATAGTATAGGTAATTAATTCTTGCTTTTATGAGTGCTGAACTTTAATGGTTGTGCGGAAATTGTACTAGAGTTCTGATTCTCCCATTGTAGCTGAAATTCTGAATTCAGAATCTCTTGCTAATAAATTTTATTTCAAATCTGCTTCTCCCATTTTGTTTCCCTGCAATTGTGTGTCTGGAACCTTGTATTTTAACACATTTGAATTTTACTTTTTAACATTTTTGTCATGATGGCAGACTGATATAAGCTTCCATACCTTTTTAGCAGGATGATGAAGGAACCCTGTCTGAAGAGGAAGAATTGGCGAAAAGAGAAGCAATTGACCCATTGGATGAGGTTTGAAGGGTTATGTGGCTGCATTCTCAATATGTTTACTCATGTCATATCTTTAGACTATTCAGGCTACTGACGTTGGGAGTACTTGTATTCAGTTCATACATTATATCTTGTATGGAATTATTTATTTCTCCTCGCATTAAGGTGATAAAATCATCCAATGCATTTTTATTTGTTAGATGCCATATCAGTGTGTTGCCATGAGGATAATATTCGACCATATTCGAATATTTCTGCTTAATTAATGCATATTTTTAATTGTGAGATAATAAAACTTAATGTACCGATAAATTGAAGTTACAGTTGTTGTGGTTGCCAATATCTGTCTGCAAGGATCAAATTCCTGCAGTTTTTTCATAATTTTGTAACTCATTTCGAGTTTCATCTTGCTTAGAACTCCATAATGTTAATCTTTGTCGTTTTGTTTCCTGCTATCAGCCTTGTCCCAACCATTTTGATTGGCTTTGTGGATCATTACATGCCATTTATTTTTATTAACAGTTGCATTGGATTTTAATTGCTGTTTGTTTAGTCCTTACTATTTCCAATTATATCATCTTTGAATTTCTTCTCTTTGTTTTCATCTTGATTTTGATTTTGGGCTTTGACACCTATTGAAAGCCATGGGAACCATGACTACGACAACTTCTTTCATACCTTGGTTTGGGCCCCACTTGCTGGATTTTCGGCTAATCAAAGATCGAGTTCCTATTACATTTGGATTAAGATCCTTGGCCTTTGGGATAAAGTTTTGTCGGCCCGTTGAATTGCTTTCTCATGAATCCCCAAGGCTGCTGACCTTATTGGTGGCTTAATCTCTTCTTCTTTTATACGTCAAGTAATTTGTTATTCCCCTTCCTTTTTGAAAGGCCTTGATGCGGGCGTCCATGCCCATGCGCCGCAAATTGCCGCATCCTCTTGCCCTAGACCTATTTGGTCCAGGCAGAGGAGGGTTCGACCGATCTTTCTAGGGAGGGACTTCCCTCCTATTTAGAGTGCGGTCCACTCCTATTTACCCTAGCTCTATATAGGTCGTTGTTGTGGTGTTTTAGGGCAGTGTTTTTTTATGTTTTCTATCGGGATAGCCGTTGACGTCTCCAGTTCTCCATTCTGGGCTGTATTCAAGGGCAAGTGGTGCTTCCACTGTATCTCGTTCTGAGGTGGTAACTATCTTCAACTTCCCCTTTCGCTGCATCCTTCCCTTCGCAGCCACTTTCGTTGTGCCTGTTGCAATCTCCCTAAAACCATTTTCCTTGGTTATCTTTCTGCAGCTCCACTTGCTGCCACCTTTTAGATCTCTTCCACCTTGCCCTCCAACTGCTAGACAACTCTCCTTGCTATATTTCTGCAGTCGCACCTCTTCCACCTTGCCCCCTAGTCTTCTTGGAGCCGCACCCTTTCCACGGGCCAACCTCCCAACTGTAAGCCACCTAGGCACCTGCTGCCCTTCCCCTATCATCTCCAACCGCAAACCCTCTGACTCCCTTCCTTCCTTCCCTATATCCAGGCCAACCACAATTCTTCCCCTCCACCTGCAGCCAGCTGCCCCTCATGCCTTTCCTATGTTGTCTAACAGTAACCTTTCGTCTTACTCCGTACAGTCAACCGCCACTCTTCCACTCCACCTAACCGACCACCAACCCTTTGGGATACTATCTTAGTTGTATTTGCATTGTGTTTGTTGTTGTATTTTCCATTTTAAGTATATTTGGTTGTAATCACCCATTATAAGAACAACACTGCAATTCTCTTCTTCCCTCGATCTCCTCCGTCTTTTCCTTCACGCGGCTCAAAAACCCTAACGTGCATGCACGGTACTGCGAGAGCTCCACTTCTCTTCTCTTTCGATCGTGGTGCAACCCAACAGAGCGCACACGGTGCCATTCTTGTCTTCTTATTCCTGGCTTCAGTCGAGTGGCTCTACTCAAAGCATCAAGCAAGCACCGCCTCCATCGTCTTCCTTCTCTTCCTCTGCAAGAGAGCACGACATAAATCCACTTGGTAGGGCACGAAACCCCTTCTCCTCTACTTCATGCACGCAAGGATCTTGGTGCGACCCAACATAACAAGGCAAGAAGTCATAAATTCCTCCCTTACTCATTGACCAGTAGACTAGGGCTCGACACAGGAAAACACGCTGGTCTCAACACTGCACATACGATCCTTCTCTTCTTTTGACTTCTTCCTCCTTAAGCAAATTCTTCTTCTACTCCTCTGTCTCTTGCTCTCTCTCACATTTGGGTTGAACAGACAATAATAACTCCCTTGATTCCTAAAAACCAATCGTAGAGACACGCATATTTAAATATTTTTTATTATTATTATTATTATTAAAATTCAGTTATTACAAGGAGCACACGATTGTCTGGTACTTGGGAGGCTTGTAGCCCTCCATCTAGAATGTGGTTCAACTACATCTTTATTGGTCGTTGGATTATGTTCAGACCTTGGCACTGAAGGTGGAGAGACATCAGAAGCAAAATAGACGCCCAGCGCTATTTAGACAGCTACCCACAGTTTGAGACATCAGCAGAAGCATGCCCACAGAAGTTGAGAAGATTGTTCAGGAGAATGACAGAGCCGCTTAGTGTGAGAAGCTTGAGAAGAGTTGCACGCTCAATACAGTGTCCATCATAAAATGTTTTAGGTGTCATAGATATGGGCATATCGCCTCCAGTTGCTCTATGAACAGAGTTGTCTCATTCAACGATCAAGGTGCAGTAGAGGAGGTGAGCGAGGAGGTGGCAACTGACGAATAGGGTGAGTATCGACTTCCAGCAAATGAGGACAAGATGCTCGTGGTTCGATAGATTTTTTCAGACTGAGGGTATGAAGGAGCAACAGTGGTTTTGCCACAACATATTATATACTCAACACACTGAAAGGAAAGGTATGCAACCTCATCTTCGTTGGAGGTAGCAGTGAGAATGTGCGTCCACACAAATGGTGGACAAGTTGAGTCTCATGACTTGGAGGCATTCCCAGTCGTATTCCCTGATGTGATTGAAGAGAATAACATGGTCATCATTGAAATGAGGTGCCTCGTCAACTACAAGATCATGTGTGATGCGACATGGTGCCCATGGATGCCTGTCACATCCTTTTGGGGAGACTGCGACAGTTCAACTGCAGAACTCAACATGATGGATTCAATAATACATGTTTTCACAAAGGATGAGAAACTTATAGTCCTACCTCATGCAGAGTATGAGGTTATCAGTGTTAGTGGGTAGTGAGATCGAAGGGCCTATATCAAACATAGGACAACCACTACATTGAGAGTTTTAGGGTACCCTTACTGCTAGCTTGCTGCCAAAGCCGTCCACCGTCAAGAAGTTCAGTCTTTCTTCATGTTGGATAAGGATGAGCTAACCTTGGGCTACCTTGAAAGCAGTATACCCTCAGATAGTTGGATTGATATGGATGACTACTCATAAGTGGGGAAACCTTCTCAGGTGTTTTAAGAGACAGTGCAATCGATCGTAGGATATCGATACAATTGAAAACCCTTTAAGCTATGGAGGTTACAACAGCTCCGTCACCTTCAACGTGCAGACAAAAGATTAAACAAATGAGGTCGCAATTCCCCCAATCCAAGGAGACTGATGCAGGGTCCAACGCTCAGGTGCAGTAAATTGTTGCATCCCTTTTGCCCTTGTTCGGTTCGGTCCAGACAGAGGAGAGACCGGCTGGTCTTTCCAGGTAGGGAATTCCCTCCTATTTTGAGTGGGGTTTACTCCTATTTATCCTTGGTCTATATAAGTCATTATTGTGTTTTGAGGCGGTGCTTTATGTTTTTTATTAGGAATGTAGTCAGCGTCCCCAATTCTTCTTTCTAATGTTGTATCCAAAGGTGAGTGATGTTCTGGTTGTATTCCTTTCTGAGGTGGTGACAATTCTCGACTTCCCCTTCCGCCTCATTCTTCTCTTTGCCACCGCCGTCATCGCACCTACTGCAACCGCCCGGAAATAGGCTTTGTTGGATGTTTTTCTACAGTTCCACTTTGCTGACACTTCTAGATCTTTTTCACCTTGCCTTCAGCCTCAAGATAGCTCTCCTTGCTGTCTTTGCGCACTCACACCTCTTCCATCTCGCCCCCCAGCCGCCAGACAACTCTCATTGCTGTCTTTTTCCCTACGTATGCTTCCTTTCCCCTGCCATCCCTAACCGCAAACCCTCTGCATCCTTGCCTTCTTCCCTTTCTGCAGGCCAGCCACATTTTCTCCCTTCCACCTGCAGCCAATCCCCCCTCTTACCCTTCCTATGCTGTCCAAGCACAACCTTCTGCTTTCTTTCCTACAATTGACCGCCATACTTCCTCCACCTTAACTACGTTTGTGTTGTGTCTCTTGTTGCTTTTTCTCTTTTAATTATAGTTGTAATCACTCATTTGCTTTTAGTAATAACATTTTATTTTCCTGTTGTTGGTTAACACCGGCATTAGGTTTGTAGACATGTTTATATAAACCTTCGCACTTTGTGCAAATTGGAAGCAATTAAAATTCCAAGCAGCTCTTTTTTTTTCCGATTCTTTTCTACTTTTCCCACTATATAGATGGTATTAGAGCTGGGCTAGGATTTTCTCCTTCCAACTCATTCTCCCTACTCTTCCTCCCATCCTTTCTTATTGAAGCTTTGTTTTTTCTTCATTATATTTGGTTTCTTTGGCTTTCCTTCTAAGGAGTTTGCTATTATGAATGGTGAAAAATAGACTAAAAGGAACTCTAGGGAGACTTAATGCCTCACATCGCTTGAATGAGAGAAACTATTTGAAGTGGTTTCAAATCATGAAGGCCTTTTCGTCTTTGAAGGGAAATATCTAACATCTAGTAGATCTACTTCCAGAGTCAAAAGACCTAAATATCATATTTTGGGGAAAAAATATTTCATGATCAAGGCATGATTGTGAAGACCATGATATCAAAATTCAGTGGTTGTGCATTTTTTTATCTTTTGCAAAAAAGTTTTGGATGATGCCAAATAAACTCACTCAAAAATAAAAAAGGTTGCACTCATTTGGGTGATCAAATAAAGTTCTCCACTATCAAGGAAGGTAATATTTTTGTCATTGAATATTTAAAGTCATGAAGGTTTATTGATTTAAACTTAATCATTACCAAGGTCTCAAGATGAGTGCTCTGAGAATGCTATAATTCTCGAGCAATTTGTGGAAAGAGAAAATGTTTGAATTTTTGCGGGGCCCATTAATGACATTGCCAGTTTGGATTTAAATCTTAATAGAGATGAGCTCGTTTCTCTAAGGGTCTGTTTGATTTGCTCAAAAGGAAATATAGTATTAAAGAAGTGTGTTTGAAATTTTGCGAGCTTGTTTGGTTTAGCGTAAAATAAATGCACTACTTTACATTTTTTTTATTTGATGTGAAGAAAAATAAAATCAATGTAAAATATATGGCCCGTGGGTGCTGACGATGGTAGGAGGTTGGTGGTCGGTGACGGGTGGCGAGCGATTGGTGTGTGGCAGGCTGCATGCAGTAGGTAACTACTATGATGATAAGCAGTGTGCGACTGGAAGATAAGAATAACAAGTAGGCAGCATTTGCAGTTGCTAGAAGGTTGTGTAGCTGGCAGTGATGAAAAGGCTAGGTTAGCAGATGTCGACGACAATGACTGACAGTTACAAGCAACATTTTACTCAAAATGGTGTTTTTGAAATTTGCCCGGTGAAATCCAAATACATCGAAAATGAACTGGAGAATGAATTCCAAATGCATTGTAATTTTACACTACATTTGAAATTCATTCAACTAAACATCCAAATTTTTTTAAATTTTACAAAAGAAGTGTAACCCAATATTTTTGATACAAATGATTTTTCTCCCTCTGTGAAGTGCAAAGGAAGAATGGCGATGATGTAGTTTTTTTTTGAAACATCTTCCATGACAACCTAACATCATAATCATGGTAAATATTGTCGGTCAATTCATGCGCAAATCTAAAGAATCTCACTTTCAAGCTTCCTGCATAATTTTTTGATATTTCAAATGAAATTTGTGGAAAGTAATTCTATACAAAATTAGGATACAAATTGAAGGGCATAGTGATACATATTATTGAGCTCACCTATGAATAGATAATACTCTTAAGGATTCTATACGTTATTGGGAGAAATTTTATAACTTGAAAGAGCTAGAAACAATCTGTTGTATCAAGATTTAGTGTGGAAATTAAATTTAAGGCAATTGCTCAAGCATTCTGTAGCTTCTATGGATCAATGTCTTATTGGACAACTTATAGGTCAAGTGGAGAATTTCAATGAAGATTTATTGTGACAATACGGCTTGCATCAAAATTGCACATAATCTAGTAAAACATGGTCATACAAAGCATCACTTTGTAAAAGGGAAATAAGAAAATAGATTGATAAGCACTCTATATGTGCCAAGAAAAAATCAATTGGCCAAGGATTTTGCAACTTCGTGTTCAAAATTGTTATAAACAAAGTTGGAATGATAGTCTTTTATCCCCGTTTGAGGTGAGTGTTAAAAGGTGTGGGATCCATAGCTATTTTTGCCTTTTTTTCCATAAGGTTTGGCCGTTAGTGTGGTTCATGCAAGCAAAGGTTGAGCTCGTAGTGCATACAGATTAAGATCTTTGGTCTTGGATTAAAGCCTTTTGGAGTCCTTGGATTACTTTCCCATGTATTTTTAAGGCTGCAAGCGCTGTAGGGGATTAGCACCTTTCTATTTTATGCATTGTGTAAATTGTTTTGATTTTTTTCTTCTTAAAGACTTGTAGATATGTCTATGTAAACACACACACTTTGTACAAATTGGAAGCGATAAAAATTCTAGGTTGTTTTTCTTTCTTTTTTCTGCATTCTATACTTTTCGACAACACCTCTACATAAATCTTCAAATTTGCTATTGTTATGGAGAGATTTATTATACTGAAAATTTAATATTTAGAAAATTATTTTTTACGATGTAATATATTTTCTTAATCAAGAATATTTCCACTGTTTATTCTTTTCCATTCCATCGTTTCTATTTTTTTTTTGCGTACACACTGCTTCTATGGTGAAACCAATCAATTTATTTTCCCTATAACATGGTATTTCAATCCTAACAATCCTAGTTCTCGTTTCCACCCTACCTTTCTTCCTCTCATTAGTACTATGGGATTTCAAGCTTGATCCTCTAACTGATGCCCCTCTCCGCTCTACACTACATTTTTTATTCTCTCTCTCTAGCTTGCTGATCATATTGGAAGCCCCACCATCACATCTCTCAAGCCTAGCATCTACATAATAAGCCCTTCCACTGTATCCTGCTCACTCGCTCATTTTCACTTATTCCCATTCATTGCATGCTAGTTCTCCACACATTGTGCTTGCCTGCATGTTTGCCTCACCTGCCCGCCAACCACACCTATGTGTGTCTTGTCCCTGCATTTGTGTCTTCACAACACTCAGTTGTAGCCCGCCATGCTCTTATCTACTCACTCGCTTTGTCTTTGTGTGCCCTCCTAGTCACACGTGTCAGCTAGACATTTTGATGGTGATTCTCATAAATATATCAGCAGTCTTCTAATAATTTTTTTGTGGTGTTTGTTATTGGCTTCCCGTACTCTTTTTTTCAAAATAAGGCCCTCAACTATTGGTATCATATTCAGACTCACTTGTACCAATTATCTTTTGTGGTTCTGAGCTTTTTATTTTCAAGTTCAAGATGACGTGCCAATTCTTTTCTCCCTTTAAAGAAAGTTCAAATGAAGTGGTCCAATCCTTTTCTACCTCCAACGAAAAATGAAGTGGTTTCTTTCATGCAAACATCCAATCTCATTTAAAAATCAATATGTAAAAACACTCCCTTCTTTGTTTGAATTTAATTGTATTTTTTATTTCTAGCTTTTAGTTTGGAACATCCATACATATAGAAATATTGAAAGAAATGAAAAGAAAGGAAACTCTGAAGAAAACAAATAGAAAAAGAGAACTGAGGCTGCTACAAAATTGATTGGTGGACAAATGTTGTGCGTGTTCTTGGCTTTAATTATTTTGAACTGTTTCACAGGTGGCTTGTTTTGAACTCTATTTACTTCGTCTATTTGATTAAGATCTGTCTTTACTTCAAATGGATATGAATAATATATTTCTCTACGGTGATCTCTCTGAAATAGTTTATATGCAGCAACATCTTGGATGTGTTGCTTGGGGGGGCGAATAAAATCTATGAACTGCAAAAAATTACATATGGGTTGAAGCAGAATCTTTGTGCTTGATTTAATTATCTTTTGCAAGCTCTTTGCAGTAGGTCTTCAAAGTAAGATAACTTTTATCACTCTATTTTCATCTACCATTTGTCCATTGGGTCGGTGCTAGGGTCAGTGATCCTTGCAGTGTATGTTGATATTGATCTCATCGGAAGTAGTATCTTTGGTTTTGAGAAAATAAACAATATCTTGACATTTATTATAAAAACTTTGAATTTTGAAAGTACTTTCTTTGTATCAAGTTTGCATGCAACATAGTTGATGTCTCATTTTTCTACAAAGGAAATTTGCCATGAATCTATGTGAGGAAAATTAGCTTAATGGTGTAAACCTTCTAACTCTCCTATGAATACTTCCGGACTTCTAATGATGCAGAAAAGCTGCAAACAAATTCTTTGCTATCGTTGGTTAGTTGGTAAGCTTTCTTTATCTGATCTCCACCTGACTTGCTATTTCCTTCATCGTTGGGGTGATAAGAGAATATGCAAATTCCAAAGAAGCAGCATTGGGATGTGTTAGAAGTTAATAGTTTTTATTTATTTCCTTTCCGGTTACTCCCTATTTTATGTATTTCTTATTTTTTTTATTTTTTTTATTTCTGGGTATTTATTAGAAATTGATTAATTGTAAACTTGGAGATATTGGTGTTATGTCTTTCCTATTTTAGAATCATATAACTTGTATTTATATACCCTTTCATATCAATAAAGTTATTCCGCTAAATTCTCGAAGCCTACAACCGACATGGTGTCAGAGAGCCTTGAAACAAGCCCCGGAGTCTCCGGCGGAGGAGAAGATCTCCTGCCGCCAGAAATTTATTATTCCCCGCAGCCAACAATCTTTCTCTCTGCAGGCCCTAGCCACCGAAACCTCTCTCCTCGCAGGACCTAGCCGTTGGAACTCTTTCTCCTCGCAGGACCTAGCCGTTGGACCTCTTTCCCGCAAGCCCTAGCCGCTGGAACTCTCTCCTGCAAGGCCCTAGCCACCAAAACTCCTTCCTCCGCAGTTTCTAGCCGTTGAAACCCCTTTCCCTGCAGGAGCTAGCTGCCAGAACTCTCTCCTTTCAGTCCTCTAGCTGCCGGAGTTCTCACTATAGTTTCCGAGCCTTGGATCAAATCTTAGCCGCCGGACCGCCTACTACTGCAGAAATTTTGAATTTCGGACCTCCTGCTGCTCCATAAATTTTGAATTTCGGACCTCCTCCTATTGCAGAATATCTGAACTATCTCAGAGGTGGAGAATTGGATTTTGCCGATGCTTCAAGCATAGAGAAAGAAGAGCAAAAATGAAGAAAATCCCAAAAACAATAAATTTTGTGCTGGTTTTTCTCATCACAACCTTCTATTTTCTTAAATGCACGGCTTTTGCTGCTCAAAAATCCTACTTTGTTTACCTTGGAGCCCAATCCGACTTTGCTGAAGAATTCTCTGCTGATACTAATGAAAACCTCACACAATCTTACTTTGAGCTCTTAGAATCATTCCTTCAGATCAAGGAGAAGGCCAGTGATGCAATCTTCTACTCTTATACAGGATGCATCAATGGTTTCGCAGCAATCCTGGAGGAAGATGCTCTGGAGATCTTACAACATTCTGGAGTTTTTTCTGTTTTTGAGAACCGAGGACAAGCTTCACACAACTCGCTCATGGCAGTTCTTTGGCTTGTAGAGAGATGACGTAGTTCCGAAGCAATCCCTGTGGAGAAAAGCTAGATTTGGAAAAGATTTATTATTGCTAATCTTGATACTGGTGTTTGGTCAGAGTTCAAGAGCTTCAGGGATGACGACATGGGATCCATTCCTTTTAAATGGAAGGGAATATGCCAGAGTGACAGCAAACAGAATTTCTTCTGCATTAGGAAGCTAATCAGTACTCAATATTTCAACAAGAGCTATTTAACCGCTGGTGGCACTGTTAGCTCAACTTTAAACATCCCCTGCAATCTGAACAGGCACGACACTCACACTCTCCACCGCTAGCGGAAGCTTTGTGCCCAACGCCAGTGTTCTAGGCTTCGACATCGACATAGCCAAAGGCGAATCCCCTCGCGCCCGTGTTGTTGCCTATAAGGTTTGTTGGTCTCTCGTCAACGACAACGAATGCTTCTATGCCTACATTCTTCCTAGCTTTGAAGCCGCCATCAAAGGTGGCGTCGATGTCATCTCCCGTCAACAGTTGTGGGTTTTTTTTTCCTATCCCTGCAGGGTGTATCTACAAGCCCTTCTGTAGTTCCCAAAATTCCTACAGTGGACAGTAGTGGAGACGCATCTTCTTACTTGCAATTTCCTGCTCGTTGTCGGACTTCAAAAGGATCGCAACAAGGACATCCCAACAAGTAGCTTCTAGAATTCCTTCTCATTTCTTACTTGGTCATAAGCCCAATGCATGCTTAGGGTTAGAATTCTGTAGAGCCAGAATCCTCCTACTGAAGGCCCACCTCCGTCAGAACCTTTCAGCTGATTTGTAGGCCCTCTTCCGGAGCTTTTTCCTGCAACAAATCCTCTGCCGGAGCTTTTTCCTGCAACAAACCCTCTGCCGGAGCTTTTTCCTGCAACAAACCCTCTGCCGGAGCTTTTCCTTTTTTTTCTGCAGACCATACTCTGTAACTTTCCTTGCAAGTTGTCTACTTCCCTGCAAATTTTCCTGCATCATTACCTGTAGCAACCTTCCACCTGTCTACAGGAACTGAAGAAACGACAGTCAAAGGCAGCCGCAATCAGTTAGAAGCATCTCTAATTGTCTTGGGGATGAAGCCTTCAAATTCTACCTTACAAAATATTTTCCTTACCAAGTTAAACATGATTGACATCTATACTTCAACTTGAGGGGGAGTGTTAGAAGTTATTAGTTTTGATTTATTTCATTTCGTGTTATTTCTTATTTTATATTAGAAGTTATTAGTATTGATTTATTTCTTTATCGGTTATTCCCTATTTTCTGTATTTCTTATTTTATATCTTTCCTTTTATTTCCGGATAGTTATTATAAATTGATTAATTGTAATCTTAGAGATATTGGTATTATGTCTTCCCTATTTTAGAATTCATGTAATTTGTACATATATTCCATTTCATATTAATATAATTATTTCGCTAAATTCTCAAAAACCTATAGGATTTTATCTTAAGGAATTTAAGATGTATTAAAAGATTTCTAGAAGAAAGGATTATTTATTAGAAACACAAAGTGAATTGAAGCCTACTTTGAAATTGACAATTCTGAATATATTAAAAATGAAAGTGTACTCACGATATTTTTATTGAAGAAACTTTGGTTTCATGTAATAGTAAGACCAACGGCTATTTTTGCTAGATATTGCAGTAAAGCAGAATATAGAGATATGGCACAGTCCTTTTATGAATTGATGTGAATAAAAACGTCTTATTAAAGAGTTTGCTTTTCTTGTTACTCAACTTATGCTTTGAAGATTGATAATTAGAGAACCACGTGTATTCCTAGCAATCCTATTTTTAATGAAAGAGTAAGACTTGAATTCATTTCATCTTTACTATGCAAACACACAGACATACTCACACAGATATATATATATATATATATAAATAAGCGCGCACGGGGTGGGTACGGGCTAGCAGGCGCATTTGTGTGGTTGTTCTATTATCAAGTCAATTAAGTTCTTTTCCCTTTAACAACAGCTATAGCACCAACGTGAGAATATTCTCTTCATTAACCTTTATCACAAATTTGAAGTTAATATTTTTTTAGTAGTGGATTTCATTGGCTGGGTTTATGCTTTCATTTTTTATACCGATTTACTCAAGGGTTGGCTGAGGTTGAATTTGAAATGTGTTCAAACATGGCATGCTTGTCTTTGCTTACAATTGGTTAACTTATAATAGGCAGCTCGAGTCTGAAAATTGGTTCAAATATGTACTTGCTAGATCAAAGTTGTTGTGATGCTTGTAGAAAATTTGTTTCAATCTTGGCTTAGAACTAATTATATTTTCAGCCATTTGAAATCTTTTTTTTTCTCTTTTTAAATATTATTTTATTTTATTTTTTTTTACTTTTTTTTTTATGATATTCATAACCCCGTGCACTCGCGTGCGTGCACACACATACATAGAGTGAGAGAGAGAGAGAGAGAGATGGTTAAGCCTGGATTGAAATGAGCCAAAATGCTTAGTATCTTGATGGTTATTTTTACATAATTAAATGCGTGATTCAGACCGAAAATAGGTATTTACCTATTCTTAGTGCCTTTGATAATCAGAGATCGAGTTAAACATCAGCTGTAGCCTGTCGTTCTTTATGATCACTGGATTTGCAAACTGAACCTTTATTACGTGCAAAGTTTAGTTCAGGCTGAACATGCAAGTGGTAATGCTAGATAGAACATGTTTATTATTATTATTATTATTATTATTATTATTTTTAATCCCTAATTACTAAATTTGTGATATCTTACAGAGCTTTGCTCTATTCCATGAAACAACATATAATGAAATGAGATATGCAGGTGGCTGTTAAAATGCTGTTTCTGACTTATTTCCCTACTTAACAGATAAAACAACTGCAACAAGAAAGTGATCTTCCTTTAGAAGAACTACTTGGAAGGTATGGGCAGGTAAGAAACTTTCAGATCTGCTCCACCTGGGCCTCTTCTTTTCCATTAACTGACTGACTTCAACCTATAGGAGATGGAGAATGATGATGATATTGGCTTCGTGGAATCGGATTCCTCTTCCTCTCGTTCGGATGGCCCATTAAAAAGTGACACATATTGTGTTATTCAACCAGGCGATCCAAGCGTTTCCAGCGCTGATCATGATCATGTTTCGGAAAGGGAAAAATCTGCTCATGAGATCCAAGACTCCATTGCAGAAGACATTGAAGGTGACATGAAGCTTGAACTGGATAAAGTTATGGATAAGCGGGGTAGTGAAAATATGATTGCAGATGCAGCAGCTGCAGCAAGATCTGCTCAACCCACTGGCAATACATTCTCGACTACTAAAGTGCGAACTAAGTTTCCTTTCCTCCTTAAACACCCTCTGCGGGAATATCAACATATTGGCCTGGATTGGTTGGTCACCTTGTATGACAAGAGGCTTAATGGTATTCTTGCAGATGAAATGGGTTTGGGGAAGACAATCATGACAATTGCTCTTCTGGCACATTTAGCCTGTGAAAAGGGAATATGGGGACCTCATCTTATTGTAGTACCAACTAGTGTAATGCTTAATTGGGAAACAGAGTTTCTTAGGTGGTGTCCGGCTTTCAAAATACTGACATACTTTGGAAGCGCAAAAGAACGGAAACATAAGAGACAAGGTTGGTTGAAACTTAACTCGTTCCACGTTTGCATCACTACTTACAGACTTATCATACAGGACTCAAAAGTATTTAAGCGGAAGAAGTGGAAATACCTCATCCTTGATGAAGCTCATCTGATAAAGAACTGGAAATCTCAGAGGTGGCAAACTTTGTTAAACTTCAACTCAAAAAGGCGAATTTTGTTAACGGGTACACCTCTACAAAATGACCTCATGGAACTTTGGTCCTTGATGCATTTCTTAATGCCTCATATATTTCAATCTCACCAAGAATTTAAAGATTGGTTTAGTAATCCGATTTCTGGGATGGTGGAAGGTCAGGAAAAGGTTAACAGGGAAGTGGTGGATAGGTTACACAATGTGCTTCGTCCTTTCATACTTCGGCGCTTGAAAAGAGATGTGGAGAAGCAACTACCCAAGAAGCATGAGCATGTCATATACTGTAGGCTTTCGAGACGACAAAGGAACTTGTATGAAGACTTCATTGCAAGCTCGGAAACACAAGCGACTCTTGCCAGTACAAATTTTTTTGGCATGATTAGTGTGATAATGCAACTTAGGAAGGTCTGCAATCATCCTGACCTATTTGAGGGTCGTCCCATTATAAGCTCATATGACATGGCTGGTATCAACATGCAATTAAGCTCAGATGTTTCCTTGATCTTCTCTTCTGGTCCATTTTCTGGGGTTAATCTGAAGGGTTTAAATCTTATATTTTCTCATCATGAATTTGATATGATTTCTTGGGAGAGTGAGGAAGTCTTGTCGATATGTTCATCGAATTTAATTGAGGACAATATGCTGAAGTTTATAGAGATACCATCAGCTGGTCAATATGACCGTAAAAGAGCCTTAGGAACTAATATTTTTGAAGAAATTCAGAAAGCACTTTTTGAAGAAAGATTGAAGCAGTTAAAAGAAAGGGCAGCTTCTATTGCATGGTGGAATAATTTGCAATGCCAGAAGAAACCTATCTATGGAACTGATCTTAGAGAACTTGTTACTGTTAAGCATCCTGTTGCAGATATTCACAAGCAGAAGAGTAATCCTTGCTGTTATATGAAATTTTCATCTTACCTCGGAGAACTAGTTCTTTCAGCTGATGAAAGATTTCAAAAGATGATAGGCACAGTTGAAAGCTTTATGTTTGCAATTCCAGCTGCACGCGCTCCTCCTCCTGTTTGCTGGTCCAGTAAAGCTGGATCTTTTGTGTTTCGGACACAGGCATATGCTGATAGATGTACAGAGATTTTGTCACCTCTCCTCTCACCTTACAGACCTGCTATTGTGCGTAGACAAGTGTATTTTCCTGATAGACGTCTGATACAGTTTGATTGTGGTAAGCTACAAGAGCTTTCTATCCTTTTAAGGCGTTTAAAATCAGAGGGGCATAGAGCTTTGATATTTACCCAGATGACCAAAATGCTTGATATCTTGGAGGCTTTCATTAATTTGTATGGTTACACATATATGAGGTTGGATGGTTCCACGCTACCAGAACAAAGGCAGACTCTGATGCAGCGGTTCAACACAAATCCAAAATTTTTCCTGTTCATTCTATCAACTCGTAGTGGTGGAGTTGGGATTAATCTAGTAGGGGCTGATACTGTTATCTTTTATGATAGTGATTGGAATCCGGCAATGGATCAGCAAGCTCAAGACAGATGCCACAGGATAGGGCAAACACGGGAGGTGCATATATATCGCCTAATTAGTGAGAGTACAATTGAAGAAAACATCTTGAAGAAAGCAAATCAGAAGCGAATGCTTGATGATTTGGTCATACAGAGTGGAAGTTACAACACCGATTTCTTCAAAAAGCTTGACCCAATGGAACTACTTTCTAATCATAAATCACTTCATGTTGGAAACTTTTGTAAGGAGAATAATTATGCTGAATCCTTCAATCATGGAGTGGGGGCAGATATTTCAAATGCAGACGTTGAGGCTGCCATCATGCATGCAGAAGATGAGGCGGATTATATTGCTCTTAAAAGAGTAGAGCAGGAAGAAGCAGTAGAGAATCAAGAATTTTCTGAAGATGCTATAGGGAGAGCAGAAGATGATGAGAATGAAGAAGAAACAATGGTGGATGAAAAAGTTCCTGATGAACATAAAATTGACTCTAGAAATATGTGGAGCAAGGACAATGGTGCTGACAATCTTAATGAAGAAAATGCTCTCACTTTAATTGGGGGATCTGAAGAGATTGACATGTTGGC
Source organism: Phalaenopsis equestris (assembly GCF_001263595.1). Lineage (NCBI taxonomy): Eukaryota > Viridiplantae > Streptophyta > Magnoliopsida > Asparagales > Orchidaceae > Phalaenopsis > Phalaenopsis equestris. The sequence continues at coordinate 1,070,170 of NW_018164630.1, read as the reverse complement.
TGATGTGAAACAGATGGCAGCGGCTGCAGCTGCTGCTGGGCATTCTAGTTCAACATTTGAAAATCATCTTCAGCCCATCGATAGATATGCTATGCGCTTTTTAGACCTATGGGATCCAATAATCGACAAATCTTCCATAGAATATCATGACAGTGTGGAAGAAGAGGATTGGGAGCTGGATAGAATTGAAAAGCTCAAGGAAGATATGGAAGCTGAGATTGATGATGACCAGGAACCTCTTTTATATGAAAGTGAGTGAAAGTTTTGCATAATTTTTTTATTTGGTGACATGATTATGATGGAGTGTCAAGTAAAATTATTTTCTCCTTGAATTGGACAAGTAGGGAGATTTTTTTAAAGGAAGAACTCCAAAAATATCCATAATAATTTGTAAAGAATCTAATGGAGGTAACAGCACTGAAAATATGGTGTCAGTTATTGTCATAGTGGAGGACATGACTCTAGAACATCTTGTTCCATTTGACGCATGACATAGCCTGTTACAAAACATTCAAGTAAAAATATAGACTCGAAAGGATCTCAGCTTGGCAACATAAGCTTTACCATGAAAATTAATTAGTAATTACAAAGTAGGTAAACCTTTTAACGCTGTTAGCATAACAATATGCAACTAGGTAGAATAACATATGCTATGGTTACTATTTTTGCACTATAGCTCATAATGCATTGCATTCATAATACATATAATTTAGTTTCTGTTTTTTTATTTTAAGATATAAATAAAACTTGTTATAATTAATTTTATTATTTTATTGTTTTTTATCATTATTATTATTATTATTACTTGAGGTTTTGCTTAGAATCGTTTTCTTTTGTCTGTCTCAGCTTCATGCACAACCCTCTTCTGAGTCGATCTCTGATACCGAAGTTAACCCAAGCTACAAGAAATATAAATATTATTTGCTAAATTCAAATAGGGTTATAATGACAACTCATCACGAAATAGGAGTTAGACAAAAACTGACATAAAAGGACACACTAGGGTGACTGCGAAGGGGGTGAGTGGCTATAGGACAACAGGTAAGATGGTGACTCGGGGCTGCATCAGCAGTAGAATGACTGTGGAGGGAGTTGTGGCAACCAGGATAGAGCGCGTTGGAGTGGCTTTCGGCAGTAGGTCAGAGAGCTGCAGAGGCTGGGGACAACAAGTCAGAGCATTAGAGAGGTTGTTGGCATCAGGTCAGAGCGTTGAAGCAGCAGATTAGAGTGCTGAAGCAGCAGATTAGAGTGCTGAAGAGACTTTGGGCAGCAGATGAGAGTGTTGAAGGGCTGTTGGCAATAGGTCAGAGTGCTGGAGGGCTGTTGACAAAAGGCCGACGCGCTGGAGGGCCATCGACAGCAGGCAGGAGCACTGGATAGGCTGGCGATAGTAGATCTGAGTGCGAGAGTGAAACAAGAAGGGGTGGGAATGTCGGGAAGATGGCAGTGAGCCGGTAAGGGAAATATGGAAGGATCACTATCCCCACGGTAGTGAGTTCAGTCGGAACATCCTTGAAACTTTAGAGAAGATCATCGTCTCCGACAAGTTACAACCAGAGAACCATCTCGCTATCGAACACAACCCTATGAGGTAAGAGGACGTCGACGGTTGTCCAAACCGAAAGCTAAGCTAAAAACTAAACCTTAAACAAAGAATATCACGCATATATATCATTGGTACTAGTAGTTGTTAGCATAGGAAGGAATTAGAAGTGGAAGGAATATAAATAGGAAAGGAAGAGAATTAGACAAGGAATAGAAATAGGAAAGGAATAGAAAAGGAAGGAGTTTTCTCTATGGAAGGGAGTGGAATAGAAAATTGGTAGAGGGAAGGGGCGGCAATTTCAGGCCCCATGAAGGTCGGTCGGTTCAGTTGGCCATCCCTGCATCAATCTCTCATCCAAAACTTTGAGTGAAAGGAAAGTAGATGCCCCCAACATAATTTCGATGTGACAAAACCTACATAATCTTTATGGATATGCTGCAACGACACTCCTAAAAATGTGGCATACTCATGTTAGATACGTATTGGACACCGACACTTGCTGACATGCTCTGACACGTGTTCGCCACTTCAAAAACGTGTCTGAGTTTATTTGGGCTCACACATGTTTGGGACACCCCTCCACACTACATTAAATGAACTCAACACGATTTGGGAATAAATAAGACATGAGTATAAATTTATAAATATATGTATAGCTCTAATTATATCATATAGTTGAAGCCGTCTCCTCTCTCTTCATGTAGAAGTTTCTTCTAACATTCGTCAAAATCTAGCATCAAAGGTCCTCCAATATTCGTCAAAGCCTAGCATTATTAGTTCCTTCATTGTTTATTGAAGCCGAGCATTAAAGGTCCATCTAGCCATTAAAAATAATCATTCGTCGAAACTGAACCTACACTTGTTAAAGCAGAAGTCGTATGCTTCTTTGTCGCAATCTTAGTAGCAGTCAAATCTATTTGTTTAAGTATTTCCAAATTCTTACAAACTTTACGACACTTGCAATGAAGCTTCTATCTGTCAAAGCCAAGTGGATTCAAAGCCGCTTTAGTTTTCTAGGTGATAATTATAATATTTTTATTTACTTTTTAATGAGTTAATTGTTATAAATTTATACTTATTCTAATTCTAGAAGTTATATTTTAACTGAATTAATTAAACAAGGTGTAATCGTAGGATATTTTATATTTTAGTAGATAATTTGAAGAAAATCTTTTGAAATATATTGTCTAATTTTGAAAATTATTTTTTATAAACATGAGATTTCATAATACATGTTAAATTTTATTTATGCATATTTTGTTTTGTGATGTCTTTGATAAAACAACATTAGAAAAATATATATTCTACATTAATAATTAAATAAATATTAAAATTTGTCCATGATGCGTCTTGTTCTATTTTTTTTTAATTATGTTGTGTCTTCGTATCGTGTTCCTGTCTGTGTCCCTATGTTTTTGTCCGTGCATCATAACTTTATTCACTGAGCTCTTTCTCTTGAGTATCGATCTCCTTCATGAGTTGAAAACAACCCTATCTTTAGTCGTACATAGAGGTTTTTCTTTATCTTCAATTCTCTTTGCATGTTGAATGCATGCCTCTATCGAGTTGAACACATGAGCTCCTTTTTTCCTTTGATCTTATCTCCAAATTGAATGCAACCCTCTCTTTAGTTGAACCCAGGAGCTCCTCTTCTTTTATCTTTCACTAAGTTGAGTGCACTTCTCTCTTCCGCAGACAAACCCATCTTTTTGCCCCTTTTTTTTCATCTGGTATCAAATTCAACAATGCATGAAATATTTTTTACTCTTTCTTTTTTTCTTATTGTGATATTTTTGTAGCCCTTTATTCTTTTAATTTGCCTTGAATGGTTGTTTCTTTTATGTATAACTTTATTTGATGTAGTTTGCTTCTACTTAATTTTATTGAGTTATATATTGTTGCTTTGGATTTGTTTGATTATTAGTTTATCTTGTTAAATTTACAGAATTATCATGATATCTTTCTAGGGCTCCTATTAACTTATTTGGGAAGTGGATTTCGTGGAGAGGTGGTCGTGGAATGGCATGGGAAGCCTAATATGTGTGGGTTAATGTATTTGGAAGTGATTATAGGGATAAAGCTACTGTTGGACAGCAGGTTCAACATCGTGGATGGCTGCCTCGTCTGCAAAGAGTGGAGAAAACTCTGAATCGGTGACATTTGTGCGGCAAGGAGGTTCCACCACCTACTTGTAAGCAAAATACATACACGCTATTTGCAAAATGAAGATGATAGAACACTCCAGAGAATAAAAATTCAAAGAAACGTCTCTTAAATTCATAAACTCAACAAACTGAAAATCCAAAAAGTCCTATTGTAACACATAGATGTTTCCTCATACTGAACCTAATTGAAAAATAGGAGATAAGATAGAACCGGAAATGAATGAATTAAAAGACAACTTACATAAAATAACCAAGTACAAAAACAACAACAATAACAAGCCTTTATCCCACTATGTGGGGTTGGCTACATGAATCCTTTTTCTCCATTGCGTCCTATTGAGTGTCATATTTTCATTTAATTCTAATAGGTCTTTTTAGTTCTACCTTTGCCTTAACAACATTTAAAGCTAAAACATCTGCTCTCCTAACTGGATCATCAAATGGTCAACATTTACTGTGACCAAACCACGAAGACGACTCTATCTAATCTTGTCCACCACCAGAGCTACACCAACCATATCACAGATATATTCATTTTGCATTGTCTCCAATTGTCAAGCCACTCATCCACCTAAGCATTAAATTTGTTTTATGCTTCTATTTTAAAGGCCAACATTCTGCGCCATAGAGCATTTCAGGCCTCACCATCACTTATAAAATTTTCCTTTCAGTTTAAGCAGTATTTTTCCATCACACAATAGGCCCAAAGCATTCCTCTATCTCAACCAACCAACTTAAATTCTACTAATAACATCCCCATCTATATCACCATCACTCTGAACAATAAACTTGAGATATCTAAAACGTTCACACCTTTTAATGATTTGATCACCCATAGTTACTACTTTGCCACTAGAACTATTACTACTAATATTATATTGCATGTATTTAGTCTTAGTTCAACGAAGGCCTTTAGACTCAAATGTTGACCTCCCTAATTCAAGTTTTTCTTGTACTCTTTCTCTAGTTTTATCCAAAAGAAGGATATCATCAACGAAAAACATACACCAAGGTACATCCTCCGGTAAATGTCTAGTAAGAGCATCCATAACTAAAGCAAAAAGATATGGGGTTAAAGCCGATCCCTGATGCAATCCAACTGAAATAGGAAAATACTTGGTCAATCCTCCTTTTTATTCGAACACAAGTAATAGCTCTATCATTCGTATCTTTAATGACTAAATATAAGTCATATCAACACATTTCTTCTCTAGAATCTCTAGCATTTCTTCTCTAGAACTCTCCAAAGGACTTCTCTTGGAATCTTATCGTAAGCTTTTTCTAAATCAATAAAAATCATATGTGGATCATCCTTATTGTCTTTGTACTTCTCCATCACGCCTCTCAATAAATGTATAGCTTCCATAGTAGACCCGCCTAACATAAATCCAAACTGATTAAGAAAAATCTTTATATTGCGTCTTAACCGATGTTCAAGTACCCACTACTATAATTTTAAAGTATGACAGATCAACTTAATTTCTCTATAATTTACACACCCTTGGGCACCCTTTTTATTAAAAATGGGGACCAAAATACTCTTCCTCCACTCAGGTTTTTTTTTTAGTTTTTAAAATAATAATAAAGAGTTTAGTAATCCAAGAAACTTCCAAATCTCCTAAGTGTTTCCACACTTAAATTGGGATATCATCAGGTTCTACTAATTTTTCACTCATAGTTCTCTTTAATGTCTCCTCAATTTCTCTTTTACTAATGTGACGATAAAAATAAAACATTTTATCATTATTGACGATATTAAATCCACTAAAGTCGATCGTATTTTCTGAACTTCATTGAAAAGTTTATCAAAATAGATCACCCGCCTATGTTGAATATCTTCTTCTAAGAAAAACACTTTTTGATTTCCATCTTTAATACACTTTACTTGAGGTAAATCTTTACTTCTTTCCTTTTTGTTTGACTAGTTTATGCATATATTTTTCACTATAAGCGTAATTTTTTTACTCCCTTTATGTCACCTTATATTTTCCCAATTCTCTAAGCTTTTACGATTAAACCAACTTTTATAACACGACTTCTTATGTTTTGTCTTTTCTTGCATATTATTATTCCATCACCAACTATTTTTATTCATACAAAATTTTTTATTTTGATTCTCAAAGTACATTTCGTGTCACTTGTTTGTTACTTTATCCCACATAAAATTTGCTTCTTCAATAACATTCAAAATTTTAAAATCTTGGAGTTCACTTATAAAAATAATTTTATTTATGTCTTTTGGGTGCTCTCATCTAATTCTATGACAATGATTTCTAGTGTTCTTTATCCTACAACTCTTCATTTTAAAATTTAGAACTAATAATCGATGTTGAGCAGTTAAATTTTCACTTTGAATGATCTTACAATCTTTACATTCTCGACAATCTCTTCTTCTCATAAGAAAATTATTAATTTGTGTTTTATTAAATCTATTCTTATAAGTAATAATATATTCATCTCTTTTCTTGAATAAAGTATTAACAATAATAATATCATACGCTAAAACAAAATCTAATATGGTTCTATCTTCTTCATTAATCAGTCCAAAACCGTAACCACTATGAATATTTATAAAATCTTCTACCACTCTAATAACATGTCCATTTAAATCTCCGTCAATCAAAATTCTTTCTTCAAGAAGTATCATTTGTATTAATTCTTTTCGGTGATTCAATAATTTTTCTTTAGAACCTCTGTCTAAACCTATTTGAGGAGCATAAACACTTACAACATTAAAAATCTTAGTATTAACAATAATTTTGTGGGCTATAATTTGTTTTCTAATTCTATGAACTTTTACAATATTATCTTTCAAACTCTTATTTATAATTACAGTTACACAATTTCTAGTGAGACTCCTGCCTGAATACCAAAGTTTAAAACCTAAACTATCTATTTTCTTAGCCTTTTCTCCAACCCATTTATTTTCTTGAATAATAAGATATTGATCTTCCTATGAATCATAATATCAACTAATAATATCAACTAATTTATCAACTAATTTCATTAATTTATCTGTAAGTATACATATATTCCAAGATCCTATCATAATATTAATTTCATGGACTAACTTCTTTACCCGCATCCGTACATAATGTGGGAACCCTTGCTTTTTGACACTACACCTGGGCGTCGGTGTAGTGACCTTTGCACACTTTACACTATATTCAACTCATACAACACGTCGCTTCCAAGGGACGCCCTAACTTTTATAGAAGGATTTAAAGAATTCATGCTATGATTTTTCGATAAATTTTACATTAACAACACGTCGCTTCCAAGGGACGCCCTAACTTTTACAGAAGGATTTAAAGAAGTCATGCTATGATTTGTTGTCGACTCCCTAATGCAACCCTCTATTTTTTACATCAAGGGCTTAAGACCCGACAATGACAGTGTTTATAAAATAACTAAGTAAATAAATAAAAAAGACCTCCAACTCGGATTCCTTCTATCGCGAAAGCCATGAGTCGCGGGAGCGAGAGTTTCGACACCGAGAAGCCATATTTGCAGGATTGCGTAACTTTTGTTGGATGGGAGACAGATGGGAGGCTCTCACATCATATCATCTTATCATTTTTGAATTTTGAGTTGTTGAGCCTAAACTTCAATGTTTAACATTTTCACTTGTTATCATGCATTTTCATACCAATAGTAGATTTTTTAATAAATTTGGTTGTTTTCATTGCATATTAACTCATTTTACATGAAGTTGTTTTTCATAATTTTCATCCATGTTTAAGTTATCGCACTTTTTATTTATATGGTATTTATAGCAATTTTTGCCTGTGTTAGGATATTTGTTCTTTTGTGTTGCTCAACTATTAATAACTATCCATAAGCTCTTATGTTCTTTTGCTATGCTTAAAATAGCTCACGATACACTGTGTTATGCGCTATGGCTTCATATGACTTTTATGCTGTGATTTGTTATTCATTACTGACAAATATGTTATTACCATTTTTTAAAATGGATAATAATCTGTCCTAGATAATTTTTTTATTATAATGAGGGAACATGGTCAGCTGTAGGCCATTGTTGAAATTTAGTCTGCTACTCAAGGGAGCATACCTTCTACGCTAGAGTTCATTGGTTTGATTCGTCACAGTGGTAGGCAAATCAAGGCAATTTATATAATCTATAATAGTAGAGTAGTGATATGGGAATAGTCATATGAGGTAATTGTCTTCATAGTAATGTAGAAGCTTTAGGGTTTACCCGTGTAGTTGTCAGATAAAGATCAATATAAGAAGTATGGATCAGTTCTAATTATAAATTTATTTGTTATTAATTAACTTGAATCTAAGGATCAGAGTTAAGAGAATCATGATTAGAAACCATAAATATTTAATTATCAATTTGATCGTTATGAAAATGCTCTTGTGAACAATCATGCATTGTTGATGTAATTTTCTAAAGAGAAAGATTAAACAAATTATTATTCATATGCTTAGGGTTATGGTTTGAGCCAATGCATTGTTATAATCCATGTTCTAATACCTACTAATCAGCCTAAGTTTTTCTTTTCAAAAAGGAAGCATTATCCTCATTGCTGTCAATGGGTTCTATTTTAAACTCTGTAACAGGTTTCAAATTATTCATAGGAAGTTGTGCTGATTCAGTTAGTCTTATAAACAATTTCTTAGGTTTATTATTAGATTCAAGAAATGATAGAATATTATTTAATTCAAGGGATATGCAAATCACCGCAGTTATCTTATGAGCATTGTTTAAATTTTGATGTGTGAAAGTTCATCCTTTTTTTTAATAAATATTTTCCCAAAAATCCGTAGTTCTATAGATACTGATAGCTTAGCAAGGACAATTTATTATAATATTCAATAACAAATTATTTTTTATGTGTGAAATTTTAAGTCCATAATGGAACTATCTTGTGTGTGAATGTGACAAATTCTCATATGAATTTAGCTTCATTTCATTCCATGAAACTTAGGTACTTTAATAGTTTGTAATGAATATCTAAAATTATTTTGCAAAAATCAGATAGCTTAAAGCTAGTAAATTTATTGTTGTCGTTTATTCTTATAATAAAATTCAAAATAAGCTTCTAGGCTATATAGTAAGTCAAATATGATGTAATTTTCAGATCTTCTAATGATAGGTTATGTATGCAATGAGGAATATAACATATCTTTCTGACATCATTGTTATGATGCTATTTATTGCAATTCATAACAGTAGTATGTATGATGTAGCTAAACAAACTTGACGATGGAGAAATGCATACAAAAAAAAATCTGCTCAATATAGTTTTACCATATTCATCCAATTTCAATTTAATAGTAAATCAACCAGGTCTTATTGAAATGCTAGGCTATATATGTAAGCTTGATAACTTGTAGATAATATGGAGTTTAAAGTGGAAGGACTTTATGACATGTGCTTAATCATTTCAACCAATAATATTGTAGTTTAGGAATCAAGCAATAACTTAAAATACTTAGAAACCTTGTGATGCAATTGAATCAAAACTTATCTTTCGTGTGATTGTTGTCCTTCAAATACAACAATGATTTTGTAGCAACATTTTTTGCAAACAATAAAACTCGCATTTATTATAATTGAGGGCAACATAATGGGAAGATTTTATTATATTTGTGGATGTTATCGAAAATAGCCAGATGGAATTGGATGTAGTCAGATGCATTAATCTTGCTGGGGATGCAAATGAGGATGTGAAATAGAGTTGTAAGACTACCTATTGCTTTTGTAGCCAGTTGAGTGGAGTTGTAGAGAATCTTAGCTAGCTACAGGTGGATTGACGGTTGCACTGCAAATTGACTGGCAATTGCTGTTTTCGATATTGATATTGATGCTAAAAGGACATCAATGATTTAAGATCTTAAAGATATTGAAGGCCAGCGGGCTTTTGTTTCTTGGTGATTGCATTATGATGATGAAAGCCCCTACATGGATTAAGTGCTTGCATGCTTGGAAATTGTAGTGTATTGAGTGCATGAATGACGATGGGACCTTGATGCCAATGAAATTACTGGGGAGATTAATGAATCAAGCTTCAGTGGAGCTTTTGAGGTTAAGCTGATGATAATTACTAAATAGACTAGTCAGAAGTTAGAGAGAGGAGATTGGGAGGGAAGGTTTGGAGATAATGGGGTCGCCCACAATAGGAAATAACATAGCTTATGGGATTTCATTGGAGAGAGAGGAAATAACAAGTGAGAGTAGGGTAAGTAGAAGCCGTGGGTGGATGTAAATGTTGGAGCTTACAAATATGACGGGAATTACAATGATCGGATCCAAAAATTGTTGTTTAGATGCGTAAATTCATAGGAGTTGTGGTGGGACTATGAGGTGTGATGCCAAGCATCAAATCAAGTGAATTTTGACTTAAGTGGCTTGTGCTATTCATGAAAATTGATGGAGAGGATTTGTGCTAGATAGGTTTAGACTGGAGAATTATAGGGTTCTGGTTACAATGAAGTACCGCGAGGTTTTCTCCAACATTGGTTATCATGGGCATGAGGCTTGGATATTAGAATTAGATAAAGTGGGTAATAATTGGGTTTGATTAGGTAGCTTATTTTGTGGAGAAAATTTAGGAAAATTAATTATAGAAACTAAATCTTTTTTTTTAGTTTGAATTTTTAATTTTTTTTCCATGAATTGTGTTTTTTATTTTTTTCCCTAATTTTCTCTTTTTAAAAATGGCGTATAGATATGGTAAAATAAAAATCCAATGATAGGTTTTGTTGTGGATTAAAAATCTAGAAAGGGTAGTGTGGTGATCATCAATCCAGGCTAAAAAAAATATGTTTTTTTCTTTTTTGTGGTGGATAATTGTAAGAAAGATTTAAAAAAATAAAATAAAACGTCGTTTTGTTGCAAATTTTGTTGAAAGATAAATAAAATTGTCTTTTTTGTTTAAGGTGACATGAAGGAAACTATCTTGAATTATAAGCATTTGAAGAATAAGCAAACCAATAGTGGTTTCATCATTTAATCAGTAATCTAAAAGTTAATATAAGCATTCCTATTTTAAATTAAAAAAATATAAGCATTCCTAATTTCGATGAAAAAACCCAAAGGAATGATGATAACATCCTTATCCATTTCTTAAAATAAGGACGTGATTACCTTTACATTGTTACATATAATGTAAAAAATAATAATAAAGCAAAATTGAGCCTGAAATGACGATGGGGTCTAAAAACCATTTAGAATTGCTTATATTCAGCTAATTTATACTGCAGCTTGACTCCTTGTGATTGGTGCATGAGAAACAAGACCAATCTGGGCTATATTAGTTAAATTATCAACCAATCCTTATTGTATATCAGTTCTTTTCTTGCGTGTATTGCAGTATTTGGATTAATGTGAAATGTGTTGGCATCTTTATTGAATTACACACATTCTTTTGAGATTTTATTTATGATTTTTCTTACTTTAAGCTAACACATTTTCCCAATTTTATTTATTAAAAAGTTGTCTTTTCTCACATTGTTTCTGAAAAGAAAAGATAATTTTAGTCTATTGATATTATATCAATTCACTAGTTCATGTAAATTCTGAGCAACATGCTTTGTCTTGGCATTCGTATTTGACTGCTTAAAATTTTCTGGCAGGTTGGGATGCTGAGTTCGCCACTACAGCATATCGGCAGCATGTTGAAGCCTTAGCTCAGCAACAGGTTTGCTTTGGCAAAATTTATTCTTCGACATTTTGCAGTTTAGTTTCACTGTTCTCCATATTTCAATTTGATCTGCATTCCATATCCTCCTCTTATTAAAAAAATAGAAGAGATGGGTCGTTTGACAGAGGGGTAAGGGAGAGGAGTTTAACCTGAAAATCAAATCATCAAAATGCAAAGAAATTTTAAGAATTTAGATCCATAATACAAATTTTCATGAAATTTACGGAATATTTGTTCTCATATATAGAAATACTTGGAAGGAATGCTGTTTATGCTTGTGGAAACCATTAAAATCGATCAAAATGATATAATCGGTGGATGGGTTTGAAAAATAGTGAAACAAGCTCTTGTCAATGATGCTTTTCATATTGGTTCATTGTTTAGTGCTTTGATACTTTCTGTGTTTATTCCGCAGTTATTGGAAGAAAAGGAATGTGAAGCTAAGGATGCCGATGATGAAGATGAAAGTTCTGAAGCTGTTGGGTGAGAACATATTTGATTTTCTTTTGCATATTTTCAATATATGATCTTGTTTTGGTACGAGGCTTTTGAGTCCATACATTTTGATTCATACATATATGATCGTTTAATCATCAAGTAGACAGGGATTTAGATGTCATGTGAAGTAGCTATGAACAACAAGTGAAGCTGAAACTACTGTGTTTACATAGTAAAAACTTAACCATTCACTTTAAATTTAGATCTTAAATAGATTAGCTGTGGACATAGTTTTGTTTACTAATCTAAGAATTATTTTTTCAAGGTCTGTTAATTTATAAATATGATGGACATGAATATCATCACCATCAGTATTTTATATAAGTTACTTACACATGTTTGATAATCATATCCTCTTTTATATAATTGATGCGCTATTGAATATATTCAACCATTAGTTTTAGTCCGTTTAAACACTTCCATAGGTAGGATTCATATGTTTGGATACCAAACTCAAATTTATTTGTTAAGGTCTGTTAGCATTTGGTTTTGATGAAATGAAAACTATAACCATCATAATTTTATTGAAGTTGTATTCTTTGATAACCATTTCCTCTCGTACGCATGGTATAATTGGAATTTATTGAAAATTTTCAACCATTAGCTTTTTATCTGCTAAATACTTTCATAGGTAGGATTCATGTATGGAACGTTAGCTTTGAACTGAGAGCAGTCAGTTATGGCACTATTATGTAACCATTATAGCATTGGAGTTGTACATTTTTATTTTCAGGAACGGGGCTTTGATTGAGCGGAAGGCTAAGACAAAGAAGAAGTTGAAGAAAACAAAGTTCAAGACTCTCAGAAAAGGTCATCTTGCTTCTGAAACAGAAGTTATTCTAGATCATCCATATGTAGACTCATTACCTAATGATGAGAGGAATCTTTCCTCAAATGCAAAGTCCTTTGCTTCTCTACCACAATCATCCATGGACAAAAAACGGAAAAAAGCTACAGATGAAAAGTTTTCACAGAAGGGCTCAAAAAAACTGAGGATTTCCGAAAGTAAGCTAGGAAGGGATTCCAGCTCTTTGGTTAAGCAACATCGGGACTCCAGAGAATTAAATTCTGAAGATGGAGTTAATGATATTGATCTTAAGCGTGTTAATAGAAGCAAGATGGGTGGCAAGGTCTCTATCACAGTAATGCCCCTTAAACGTGTTATGGTTGTGAAACCAGAAAAGTTGAAAAAGAAGGGACATGTTTGGTCTAAAGATTACTTTCCACCAACAGATTACTGGTTTGCTCAAGAGGATGCCATATTATGTGCACTTGTACATGAATATGGAACAAATTGGACTCTTGTGAGTGATGCACTTTACAGTATGCCCGGTGGTGGTTGCTATAGAGGATTCTTCCACCATCCTGTACATTGCTGTGAAAGGTTCAGAGAACTATTCGTTAAATATGTTCAGTCCACAGTAGACAGTTCAAATTCTGAAAAAAATTCTGCAACGGGATCTGGGAAATCCCTTCTCAAAGTTACAGAGGTAAGGAATGGTTTCTCTGTTAATAATAGCATTTTGACTAAGAGCTCCTTTTGCTTTACATGTGAATGGAGCAAAACGAATTTATGTATGGTTTTTCCTTACTTGCGGAGTGCAATGGTTAATAAAATATCGTGCTGACAGACTTAACTGCAGATCTTGCTCTTATGTGATTGTTGTCTTTTTATGATTTATTCGTGAGCCATCAATGCTTGAAGTTGAATCAGTACTTACTGCGAATTGTAAGCAACATTACAAACTTGGAAAATTAATTAAAGAAGTTTTTAAATTGTAATTAAATGGTGTCAGAATTGAGAGTATTTTTTTGATAAAGAATGACTACATTAGATCTAAATGAAACCCGTTAAAGAGACCTTTAGAAATCAAAAACATTGTGCGATTTTCTTGAAAACCTAACAAAATTTCCTTTTTCTAAGGGTATTCTAATGATGCCTTTACCAGGAATTAAGAACAGTAGATGTACCAATAACATATTCGAAGAAACAATGAGGGAGCTAGAATTGAAATGTAACAGAGTCATTGGACAGGATCATTTTTAACGAACAAATTCAATGATATAAATGAAAGTGTTTTATCATGCCATTTCCAAAATAAGAATTAGTCATGAATTTTGGAAGGATGGAAAAGAGCAGAAAATATTATGATGAAAACTGATGTTTGAAATGTATGGATGAATTAATTTTATTTTGATTTTTTTTCCTGGATTAACATTTTTAAGTTTTTGGTCATTTTTAGATTGGAAAGAACCTGTGTAGATATTGTAATAAGGTTCAATACAACAACCCTACCTGCAACATATGATGGGAGCTTCATCCTATGGGTTCACACTCTGGTATGGATTGAAAGAAAAGGTCTGCAGGAAATGAAAACCAGCTTAAAGAAAATTTTGGGGAAATCAAAAGCAGAATGCCACATATTTTGTGTAGAATTTTTGAAATATCACAATGAGAACAAATAGTATAACAGAAGGACGCTAATATGTTAACATGTATTTAAGCTGGGCTTTGCTCAAGTTTTTGTTTCTCGCTGTTGTAATAGGTGTATTTAAATAAAAGAAATTTCATCATTTGGTGTTTTCAAAATTTCTAGAAACACACTAATATGTTTCAAAAAAACAAAGGAATGAATAATTGACCAAAAATATTTCCTAACATAAGTAGCTGCTTTTGAAAGCATAAATGAAAAAAAGGAACAAAATCATAAATTAAACAAACCCTACACTAGATCTAGATCGTTGAGGATGCAAGTATTGAGGTATACATTAAGCTTGATGTTTCTTAAAAAAGATTCCTTTGCAGGAAATCTAGTTTTCGGTTTTTAGTGAATAATTTTCCCGTATTCGATTATAGTACTTTTTAATTAAATGATAGCAGACTTGTTGTAACAAAATTTATTAATTCCGCTCTTCATTAACTAAGCTTCAACATCAATTGAATAAAATCGATTTAGAAGGCTAGACCACCACCACATTTAGGCACTTTAGTTTGTTTAACAAAAGCTAGATTGAACATTGTCTTAAATTTCAGGACAAGTTGTTCTTTTCTTCCCTGTAGAGATATTTTTTAAAGAAAATTACTCAATGGACCAAGCTCTTTATATACAATGTAGCTTACTTTTACTCTTCTCATGTCAGAGTTTGGAATAGTAAGGTGGCACAGGTTTTTCTCATTTAACATACTATTTTCTAATCGTACAATCATTTTAGTGTTTTTTATATCAAATGCAATCAAATTCAAGTGATTTTCATAATAAACAAACTTTGATAATTTTTAGACAGACTTGATGTTGTTTTTATGAAAAAGAAGCAAAAAATAGTACTTGGTAAACTTTTTTTTTATAAATCATTACCTATACACCATATCTATTGGCATTTTTTTTACCTTTTCCAAATACTTCCCTTCGAAAGTATTTCTTTTTTTTTTTTTTGTTGGAAAATTGCAGTATATTTATTTCACTTTGATCAAGGGGCCACACCCTCGTTTTCAACATCAGCATCATCACTGTATCGGCTCTAAAATAGTGTTTTAATTGACTTGATGCTGTAAATGGGTTTCAACTTTTATTACTGGAATAACGGTCAAAATTCTGCCAATTCTGTGCCATTTCTGTGTAAATTATGCCAATCATGTTCAAGTATATGCCACATTAGCTTGAAAATATTTTTCTTCCTCTTGCTTTTTTATTTAACCGAGCAGTAGCGTTTGCAATATTGCTTCTCATTTCTGCAATTCTACCCTGGATTGAACGAAGGGGCATCAGAGACAATCTGATGAAGATTGTCCTATCATAGTAATGATCCTGGTTCCTACGTTGAAGTTTATTATTTCCATCTTTTATATATATAATGTATGTATGTCTGTGTGTGTGTGTGTGTGTGTGTAATAAGTATGTCTGTAAATCTATATGCATGCCTGGATGTATGTATGTATGTATGTATACATATATATATATATATCTACAACTATATATATATATATATGTTGATGTATCTCTCTCTCTCTCTCTCTCTCACTTTATATATATATATATATATATTATTTTCGTGGAATATGCAGTACCGATAACTAGATTTCTTCAAGAATAGTCAGCTGATACAATATCACGAGTCAAGCAATACTTTTTAAAGTTTTGAGCAACACCTAATTTTTAATTCAGTAAAAAAATATTGCCTATTAACATGCAAAAGATATAAGCTACTTCACCAAAACAATTATGAGTTAGAACCAAATAGAATTTGATCGACAATCAATATTTTGACCAAATCACAATGAAGCAAAGGTGAAAGTGAACCAAACTAATTTGGTTTGGTTTTAATTTTTTTTTTTTTTTGGTTGTAAACTAAAAGATTATGTCTTGAATTGCCTTATGTTGAATTAAATTTATTGTAGAAAATAAGAAATATAAATATCTCTCAAAAATCTCATTCACGTGAAGGTATATATACGAATCCCAGAGGCATTACAAAATAGGAATAAATACACAATGAGGAGGAAAAATAATTAGGGGATGGTGATCCTATAAGAAAACACATGCATTGCAATCCAAGGGTCGTATAGAGACAAATCTAATGGTGTAGAGCCTTGATTCATGTTTGACATTGGGCTTATTGGTTGAACCAATCAGTTCAATGGTGGGGAACTAGTCCAACAGGGAGGGTGGACGAGTGGACGACCGGTCAGATATTGGGCTGGATCTAACGCCGCCACCCTACCTCACCCCCTCTCCCCTCCCTCTACCTCTTATAAATATGTTGCTTGTTGAGTTAGGGTTTAGTCTTGATTTTCTGATTTCATATTTTTGGTTCCAGGTGTTTTCCCTTGTTAGGGTTGTATCCAAGGACAGGTGGTGGTTTGATTGTATCCTGCTCCGAGGTGGCGACGACTTCTGCCTAATTCCCCCACACAATCCTGCTACAGTCGACGCCCGCCCATCCTTCTTCCAATTGTCGACCTTCTGCCATCCTTTTTTCTTTTTGTTCTCAGCCCTACATCTAGCTACCGACACCCATACCATCTACTTGCATCCTTATCTCCCTCTGCCAAAGAACCGGCTCCCTTTTTCCATCTGCCTTCATCCACTAGCCGCCCAAGTCCCTCTTCTTCTTGTGTACAGCCGCCAACCACCCAGCTTTGGCCCTAGTCGGATACTTATGTTTTGTTGTATTTTTATTTCCGTTTGAGTGTTGATTGTAATCCTAGTTGTTTGTTGCTTAATAATGTTTTCTTCCATTGTTGTGATTTGTGGTAATTCTGGTATCAATGTGTCCGAAATTCATTGCTATTTATGGTTCATATGTAAACAGATTCAACGGGACAAAGCCTTTATCTACATGTCTTCAGTTTTTGATATGATTAGAGTAGAAGTTTAGCACTTTCCATCAAACTAGATGATAGAGATCTACTATTCCAAATTTGCTTATGATATTTTTAAATGTTGGGTTGCAGAGTCCTTTAGTGAATTTGTCAGTCAATTAATTTTCTTGTGGACTCATATGGAGTACAAATTAGGCCACTTTCTAACTTATCTTTTATGAAGTGTTTGTCAATCACAACTTGTTTGGTACGATCTTGTTATACATGATTGTGTGCAATATTGATTGCCGATTTATCACAGTAATATATTTTTATAGGCTCTTTTCATTTGATTTTTAAATCCTCTAATATAATGTTAACCCTTGGCTTCAACAGTTGATCTTGAAATCACAGTCTGTAATCACAATCTGTTTTTTACTTCTCCAACTTATGAGATTTCCTCCTACTAATGTACATTACGCTGAAATAGACTTTCTATCCAACGGTGATTTAACATAGTTTGCATCTATGCATTTATCAACTTATAGGGTATCTTGTTTTTTTTTTTTTATAAAATTCATTTTCTTTGGCTTCATTTGAGATATCTGAGGATTCTATAGGTGGTTGTGCATGAATTGATTAACTAGACTTAATGAGAATGTGATGTCGGGATAAGTGTAAGATAAGTGGATTGATTTTTTCACTAATCTTTGATATTGTATCATATCTATATGAGCTTATTTTTTAATCAATGTTTAATTTTTGTCCTGATTCAGTTGGAGTTTCATTCTACTTGCACTCTTTACTCTTAGTCTCTTTCAGCAGATTCATAACTTATTTTTGTTGGGAGAGAAATATACATTGTTTAGTTTAAGTCATTTTTATTCTCAAAAAGTATTTTGAGTTTTCGTAGCACCGTGATTTAAAATTCTTCAGCAAGCATTTTATGAATATTTTTTTTCTTGATTGTCATATTCTATAACAATCATATTATTAACATACATAATAAAAATAGAGATTTTACCATCAATAGAGTATTTCATGAAGAAATTATGATCTCCTTGACTCTGTATTTTGCTCTTTCCATAACTTTTACAAACCTATCAAAGCAAGCTCTTGGTGATTATTTTAGTACATATTGGGCACTTTTCAATCTGCAACCTGATTTTTTTTTTAAATAGCTAACAAATTATGGTGGTGGATCCATATCGACCTCTTCTTCGACATCAGAATGTAAGAATATTTTTTAGATCATATTATTGTATAGGCATCCTTTATTTATTGTTAGGGATATCATAATTTGAATAGCATTCATTTTTACAATAGAAGCAAAGTTTCTTGATAATCAATCTCATATGATTGAGTATATCATTTTTCCACTAATCTTGCTTTATACATTTCTAGGCTCTCATTTGTATTGTATGCCACCATAATCAATATCATACTTACTGGATTCTTTCCTTGCAGTAATTTGGTGATATTCTATGTATGTTTTTATCCTAAGGCATTCATATCTTCTCTTATGATTTTCTTTTAATTTTTATTTTTAAGTGTCTCCGTTAAAGTTTGTGAAATGGAAATATGATTGGGGTTTATGTTAGTTAAAAAAGCTTTATGAGATGAATATAATTTATGAAATGAGGTGTGCTAAGAGATGGGATATAAATGAGTGGTAGTGGAGGGTGTAGTGTTATTTGGTAACAATTTCGAGCCTTAGACTTGATGGAAATCTAGGTTGAGTTTGTTTCTTCTTGTATAGATTTGAAAGAGGTTATTTTATGGAAGATTTGTATTGGAAGGATTTTCTATTACAGGAATTTTAAGATAAAAGATATTAGCAAATTTATCATCAATATGAGAATTCTATTCCTCAAGACGAGTTTGAGTGAAGAAGTTATGATTTTTATCAAATGTTGCATCCATTTAAATGAAGATTTTTTTTTTTTTGTGGTTAGATGATAACACACCTATATTTTTTTCCTTTGGCAGAATATCTTACTAGTATGCACTTGAGAGTACTTGGGTCAAATTTTTCTCTATGTTATTTATGAATATGAACATAAATAATACATCCAAAAATTTTGGAGGAATCTTTGAGAAGTTATTCGTAGGGAAGAATTCAATCAAATAATTTAGTGGCCTTTTAAAATTAATTACTCTCAAGAGTATTATGGTGATTAAATAGCTAGTTAAAACTTCTCCCCAATATTATTTTGGTATTTGATTTTGCTGGAGAAGTAACCTAGTTACCTCCAAAAGATGATTTTTTCTTTTTGCCATTCAATTTTATTGAATTGTCAGGCCAGTAAGATTGATGAATAATATACTTTTTTAAGAATGATACAATGTGTGATTAAAATAATCACGAGTATTATCTGTCTGAAGAAGTTGTATTTTAGAGTTCAATTGATTTTTATCACGATAGTGAGTATAGGGAGTGTAGTGAGAACATAAGATTTTTGTTTTATGAAATATACTAATGTCATTCAATTGCAGTCTTCAATAAACATAACAAAATCAGTTATTCCAGAGATATTGGAGATTTTAGAGGGTCCCCATATTTCAAAATGAATAAATACAAAAGCACTAGAGGATCTAAAGTTATTTTCAGAAAAAAAAAATGGTGATATTAAGCAATTTCGCAAGTTTCACAATAAAAGTTTTTAATGTTGGAAACATATACTGAAGATTTCTGAAAGAAGAATGTGCTAATGCATAATGATGAGGTCAAATATTGTTTGTAATATGAGAGATGGAGTATGATATTTGACCCTGATCTTTGAGATGGAATAACCCATCATTTGCTCTAGCTTGCTCAATTATATTCCTCGTAGTGAAATTCTAGAAGACATTTAGGTGTGGTATTTGGTAAATTTGTGAATTGATAAAAGGTTAAGTGCAATGTGTGAGATATGTAATACATTACTAAGGATTAAGTTTGGAAAAATTTAGATGTCTCCCTATCCTGTAACAAATTTTAAAGATCCATCAGCAATTTGATTTTATTGCTAGGACAATGTTTTTAAGTTTGAAATATATTGACAAACTTTGTCATGTTGTCGATGGCCCTTGAATCTAAGATCCATATAGGAGAACTATTAGAGGGAATAATAACATAAGAATTTGAAATCATATGATTTTGAGCAAGAAAGCAAGATCCTAATAGTTTTCGGTCTGACATTTTTTGTTGCAGTGGTTGCACCAGAGATTTTTTTTTTTTGAAAAAATGATGCCCTTTTGGAGAAGGTTTTGTGAGAGAAAATCACTTAAAGATTTGTAAGTCATCATGGTAGATATCTCGGAGTTGGATTATTAATCATCATCATTCTTCTTCCTTCTTTTGCTCAAACAACATACTTCATTCAAAGAAGAATTTTCTCTGCCTAAGACTTGAACTATTAAGTGCCATATTTTCTTTTAATTCTAATAAATTAAGATCATCTCTTATACAACATGCACAAATCTTTTTAGGTCTACCTCTACCCTTCTTATCATAATTCGAATTTAAAACATCTACTCTCATATCTAAATAATCAGATGATTGACATTTAATGTGACCAAAACATCTAAAGACGACTCTCTAATTTTGACTGTTACTAGAGCTATGCCAACCCTCTCACAGATACATGCGTTTTGCTTTTTTTCTCTAAATGTCATGCCACTCATCCACCAAAGCATTCTCATCTCAACAACACTTAACTTAGTTTTATGTTTTTCTTTTATATACCAACATTTTGCACCATAAAGCATTGCAAGTTTCATTGTCATCTTATAAAATTTTCCTTTAAGTCTAGGCGGTACTTTTCTATCACACACTAGGCCAGATGTGTTCCTTCACTTCAACCATCTAACTTCAATTCTACTAATAACATCCCCATTTATATCGTCATCACTTTGAACAATAGACCCGAGATATCTAAAACGTTCGCTTTTTTTAATGATTTGATACCCATTGTTACAACTGTACCACTAGACCTACTACTACTAAAATTACATTCCATGTATTCAGTTTTAGATCTACTCAAATGAAGGCCTTTAAACTCTAATGTGGACCTCCTTAATTTAAGTTTTTCTTGAACTCTTTCTCTAGTCTTATCCACAAGAATGATATCATCAGTGAAAAGAATACGCAATGGTACATCCTCTTGTAAATGTCGAGTAAGAATATCCATAACTAAAGCAAAAAGATATGGGCTTAAAGATGATCCCTGTAGCAATCCAACTGAAAGAGGAAAATCAATCCTCCTCTTTTTCATTTGGTGGGAAATTCTCCTCCTTTCTATTTTCGTTTCCCGCCCATCAATCTCCTATTTATATGTGTCTGTGGTATAGGTTTTCAGTTTATTTTATTTCTGATTTAAAATTTGTGAGGACAGCCGCCGGTTTTCTAGTTTCCATTTGAGGGCTGTATCCGACGGTTAGGATAGTGCTTCCGCTATATCCCTCTCCTGGTGGTGATTGTATATTTCTTCCTTTGCTCACATCCTCCCTCCCCAGCTAGCTGCCTTCTTCCAGCACTAGGCCAGATGCATTCCTCTCCCGTGACATTGCTGACATTCCTCCCTCTCGTGAAACCCAACCGCAGCCTTTCCTCCCTCTCCTGTAACCTGGCTGGCATTCCTCTCTCTCCTGTACCCCTCCAACAGGCCTTTCCCTTCCCGCCGCCTCTTCCCCACTCCTGTAACTTTACTGTCCAGCCGCCAAGCCCAAAATCTTCCCTCCTGTTGAGCCGCTGGCCCCCAGGAAATTGTTGTAGTTGATTCCTGAATACCTGCTGTAGCCAGGAACCTCCCCTCTTCCCTGCTATTCCGTAACACCATCTAGGGACGACTCCTGCTACAGTTTTATCCCTCCCCACTCTCAGGTGTTGTCACAGGACTCTTATACTTCCTAATTCTGCTAGTACCATAACCCTCTCCACCCACACCTTCTACGCCCTCCTCTCCAATCCCTACCTGTAGTTGCTACAAATCCTTTTCCAGCCCCACTTGCCACTGCTGCATGCCTCGGGTCAGCATCTTACCTGATGCCCATTCACTGCTCTTCCTTCGCCGCCACCCTAGGGTCTCCTTTTATGTTTGTTGTCATTTATTTCGTGTTGAAGAATCATTGCATCCGATTTCAATTTCAGCAATAATATTTGTGTTTTATTGTGGTTCTGGCTTTTTTCTCCGATATGATTAGTTATGCTTATATAAGGATAATATAGCTTGATATTATATGTATTTAATTTTATTTTGCTTTTCTTAACTAACAATTTTAAGTCAAACAAATCATAAGATTTATACAGTACTACACAAGTAAATTGGGTTGGCTAAACTGTATGATTTGTTATTTAAGCATTTTTTTTAACATCATTTATGTAAATTCCTCTTTAGTAAGGAACCATTTATACATACACTCATGAGAAGTAATAAAAATGTTGCATTTTCTGTAATAAAGCACTAGAACGCTTATGCACACAAATGTAAAACAATTATGATTTAATTGCTTGGTAATTTGTTATTTTTTTAAAATTTAATATTTAAAATTCTAACCTCTTTTTCTTCTAGACTAAATGAAGTCCACTTTGATTTTTACAAACATTTCCTGAAACCTTTTAATAATTTCTATTAAATCCGATAAAGTTAAAATTATCGATCTAATTAGGTTGGGTGGGGAGGGATGAACAACAAAGATTCATAGGAGATTCCATTTTGTTGGTGTAGGGACGATTTGATGGATTAGCACCCAGATGCAAATTGCATTGTGCTAGTTGTATTTTTCAGGTTGATCAATGGCAATGAAAAGAGTTAGGCTGGACATGAACACGGGTGAGTTGGTTTTAGCTCTAGTAAGGTGTAGAGGAAGGTGAACTATCTAACTGAAAAGGAACACTTCTGATAATTTTTTGAATGAGCTTAGTGTTAGACCTATGTCGAAAATGGATTGAGGCGATTTGGTTGTATGATGAAGTTTAGAAATTGTGCTCACTAAATGAGAAGTTAAAATTAGTTTCAAAGTATTAGGAAGTAAAAAAGATTGATCTAGTACTATGTTGATAAAGTTTTTCAAAATGATTTGTGAAATGTATAGATTAAGCACCCAAAACAACAATTGATAGGAACAAACAAAAATAAGGATGCATGATGTTGACCTCAAATTGTTGAGGTAAGATTAATGATGATGTTCATTCAACATATTTTTTTTTTTTTTTAATGGAAAAATTTTCAAAAATTATTACATATCTCTTCGTCAAAATTCACAAACTAGAACTTTTCATGAACCTTTTTGTTGGTAGACAAGTTGAGTTTTATTTTTTGGATCAAAGAATAAAAATTCTATAGATATTTGGTTGATAATTTTACCTAGAATGTGATTTTATTTTTCATTGAGAGTCTTTGTAAGGAGAAATGACAAATACATTTGTTTTTTTTTTCCTATTTATTGGTAAATATCTGTCTTCAAGTTCCATTGGATTGGCATTATTCTCATAATGGTTGTCATTGTGGTTTTTATTGTTCCAAAAAACCTGAATTCCATTGGATTGACAGTTCTAAAATTTTCCATGGTATCCTTCTAGGATATTAGATAGACATATGGGTCATTGTAGTATTTTAATATTGTTTTCTTTTAAAATTCACAATCTATAACTCCATATTGGTGTATCTTCCTTAAACTTTTCATAGGCGGTTTCTTTGTATCAGGTGACATACCCCTGCCTTCTTTTAAGATAAATTCCACCCATCTTTCCAACCCTAGGTGCAAACATTTTGTGACCTAAGGGCTCTGCTTAAAATGGAGAGGGATATTTTTTTGGCATTAAACAATGTCGATTTTCTGATGGTCTATCTATAAAACATGGGAAGCCTCAAAACTTTTTAGAATTTGATTATAAATGTCCGTATGGGCTGCATTTGACAAAGTATAGTATTCATATGAAACTTTTGATGTCTGTGCCATAACTAGCAATTTAGTGACCAATTTCTTGTAGAGCTTGGACTTAAATATTAGTTCAACTTATCAGTTTGTATTGGCTTGTTTGATGCTGTCTTATTCGTTGCTTTGATATATGTGCTCTGTTTGCAGGATGCTTAGCTCTTTAGGTTCTTCTACTGATGTTGTTTTACTATTGTCAGTAACTTAAAGTTATTGTTTGCCTACTTCTACGTTAATCAGAAATTTTTGCAGGAGCATGTTCATTCCCTGCTTAATGTTACTAGTGACCTTCCGGACAATGAATTAATTCTTCAGAAACATTTTGTTGCCATACTATCTTCAGTATGGAGGGAAACATGCCGCCACGAGCGAAGTCAGACTATGTTATCTTCTCGAACCGGTTATCACTTAAAGCTTTCCACTTATTCTCCAATTAAGAAGCCCGGCATGGATCTGGCAAACCTAAGACATTCTAAGAAGCTGGTAATGGCTGCACTCAATGATGTCAATGTGAGACATCATGAACAAGTGGAAGTTTTACCCATGCAAGAGGCTCCTATTTTGCTTGACAAGTTAGAGTTAACATTGGACTTATCATCTGCAAAGAAAGCATGTTCTGAAGTTATGATTCCATCATCAATTAATGTTTCAATACACGTGTTTGAACAAAAGCAGTGTGCTGAACCTAATGGGACTAACTTGATCAAACCTATTTCGAAAATTACTGAGAACAGATTCAGGTAAGCACATTCTAATTTAATTGAGCTTCAGATTTGGTTGCCAACCATGAGAAATGGATTTTGTCATCATTGAAGCTGTGCCTTAACTGCAGAATTCACGAACCACAGTTAAACAGGAGATAAACTGTGAATCTGTGATAGATAGATAGCTTTTTTATTTATTTTATTTATTTATTTATATATTTAAGATGAAATGTTATTCAATCACTATGACTTTAGTCCTGTTATAATGTATATGTGTTTTTTTTTTCTTATATTCAGTTTCAAATCTATTCTTTAAGACCACATATCAAATTTGCTGCCAAAGTGATCATGATTCAATTTGTGTTGAGTTTGGCAATTTTAAAGAGAGTTTGTTGATAGTAAATGTCATATGTTTGGTGTATCTTTTTGTGAAAATTAAATCCTTAAATTTATCGCACTCTCATTTATTTTATATTTGATTGAAAATATCATCCACCTAATTGTTTTCTTAATGAAATTTTTCAAATTTCCTATATACCATCATTTTCAATAGCCTAGATTTCTTCCATGACAACTTTCTTGCACTAGGGATTTTGAAAGTTTTATGACTATTTTTTTAGGAATTTATATTTTATCAAGAGAAGTGATAAAGAGGCATGAAATCCCGTGGAAAGCATCATATGCCTAATAAATTGATGGATCAATATCATTATATGTGGATTTTTTTAATCAATTTGTACTGTATTGGTCCGTGAATTATCTTCGGATTATTTGGTGCATTGGAGATATATATTGATAGCTCTTCTTTCTGTTTTTTTTCCCCGTTATACGTGCACAAAGTGATGAAGGAATTTATGGCTTTGATGAGGCTTTATTATGTTAGATGTACTGACAATGTGATGAGGGTATTTGTAGTTTTAGTAGTGCTTTGATATGTTGGATGTATGATAAGGTGGCAAGGGAATTTGTAGTTTTAGTAAGGCTTTGATAGGTTGAACGAGAAGCATTGAGAAATGTCTATTGTTCACGGGCTTGGTAAGGTAGTATGGTGGATGATCAAAAAAGTTCCAACCCTGCTTATTATTGAATTTTTTTCTCATGAATTTTGGCTTTGTTGAAGCAATAAGAATGGTGTTCAAGGAAGGTTCCATTGACTGACTTAAAAATTTTTCTAGTGATCGAAGACCAACATTTGTATCAATTTTTATTTTTTTAGTATCTTATAAAGATAGCCTCGAAGGATTTAGTCTAATTTGCTTTGGTGCTGAAAATAAATGTGAATAATGATTGTAGACTAAAAGATGTTTGGTGGAAGAAAATAATAATGTTTGTTATGGAAATTAAAAGAGCAAGGAATTTGAACAGGGGTTTGAAATTTAAGTACTCTTGAGGGTGTTCTATTAATGAGATATTTAGCTATTAAAATGACTTCTTAGAGACATTGAAGAATATTTTGTGGGGATTGATTGAGATTTAGCCATCTCTAAGTGGTATTTATTTTTACTTTGAACAATCCCATTTTGTTGAGGTTTACCGACTCATGAATTTTGGTGGATAATTTGTTGATGTATGAGATGAATTCCTAAGACTAAATTCAAAGTGTTATTTAGCATTGTCAGTTCTTAGGATTTGAATTTTAAATTGATATTGAATATGGATCATGGTGTTTAGATGTTAAAAAAGTTATCCCACAAGATTTCTCCTTAATTAAGAAAACACAAGTGAAAAGAGCATTGATTATTGATAAAAACATTTAGCTTTAGCAATATTTTAATTATAGATCGTCTCATGCATCATTCTAGTAGTTTCTTTCTTTTTTTTAGATGCGGGCATCAGTGAGTAACAGAGCTTATTTTGATGATGTTTCGGATTAACTTTCTATTGAGAGAATAGTCGGTTGTTTTTACTTTTTAATTTACCATCCAAATAGTTGAAGAGTGTGTTGTTGCAATCGTTTGTGTTTTTGGCTCCCTTTGGAATTTTTATAGTGTACTATTTTATCATGAATTTTTCATGTTTTGGATTCGGAATTTACTTTTTTTTTTTCAGCATTAGATTTATTCGCTTTCCAGCCACTGTCTTCTTCTTGGCAGGTCTCATTGTCTTCTTTGTAGAAAGATCCTTCACATGTTATCCGTTAGATAAAAACTAGTTTTCAATATTATCTGTTAGTTAGAGGAAGGGCTCCATGTTAGGGAGTAACTTTAAAATATCTAATACCATGTAAAAAATTAAAATTTGAAGAGTAAATTTAAGAAATTTATGACTGAATTTTATTATATTTTTAGTTAAATACATGATAAAAATTATGCATAAATAGGTGAAGCAAGGGAAGAAACAACTATCTGTGAAAGAACACATGTTAAAATCAGTCTTTAAGTGTAGAATCTAGAATTAATTACGGAGAAAGCTGTTTACATACTGGCTGGATTGCTGTAGATTGAAAGAAGTTGTTTGTTGATTATTGTAAATGAAAAATTGTTGCCTACAAATTCTTGGATTTCTATATGGCTACAATTCTTAATTATTTCTTATATGACTTGCTTTCCTAGATATTTCTAATCTTAAAAATTATAATCTGTTACTTCGGAAAAAAAAAAATTGATGCTAGTTATGCTTAGGTGATGTTTTCTGCCGTTTATTCCTTTTTTTCCCTCTTCTGAAATTTATGCTGATGGTTCTTTTTATTCACAACCTATATATATTACTTTCAAGATGAAGGCACCTGATCTTTTAATCTGGACGCTTAGCTACAACAATCTCATGGAAAAGATGACTTAAGGTTTTGCCTGTTGACTAAAAAAATCAGTTATTTCAATTCCATTATCCTTCTTGAAATTGAGGTGGAATCTTCGCATCTTTTGTAGGTTTGATTGTTTCCTCGTGCTGTTTGTGTGATCCTCCTATAGTTTGGTGGAGATCTTAGGCATTTGTAGTTTTCTCCAGATTGTATTTAGATCTTACTGTCGTTTGGTGTGGAATCATGATATTCTTAGGTTGTCATTCTTGATTTGCATAATTTTAGTTGTTTTATGATATATTTTATGCAAAATAAAACATTAAAAGCTTTGTTCTTAGGTTTGAAGCATTAAAAGCTTTGTTCTCGTCTCTTTTTGTTCAGTTTCAGTAATTTTGAATAGAATTTACCATATATTTACTTTTTTTTTCTTTTTTTCTTACATATTTCTCAAAACTTTTGTTTGCATTGTAGTCTAAGGTTTTCGGTTTAGTTGAAGTTTCAACAATGGTATGCTGTTTTTAGTTGCAAAAAAAATTATTCCACTTTACATGTTTCATATCTGGCAGCATTTAACAATGTATCCAAGAAGTTTATTATTTCACGTCATTCCCTTTTTTTATCTTAGATTTTTTTGCAAAGTCAGATTTGTTGTTTAATTTTTCTTTCATATGTTGTATGATTGAATCTTTCATGTATCCTTGGTTTATATACAAGGATTGTGCGGCTCTAATCTGATTTATTGTAAAATGTCACTTTACCTAGCTTTTCCCTTTTATGAAATTCAGTTTCGAAATCAGAAATGGAGATTATTGATCTTCATCTCCGCCATTGAAACATGGTGGAGAAGCTTAAATTTCATAGTTGTTTGATTGCTAATCTTACTGGTTCAAAATCCTTGTTAATCAACAACCTCAGTAATCTGACATGACAAAACTTTATATATGTCCGGCGCATGCACTTTCTATTTTATTTTTTTAATAAAAATCATGCATTTAATTTTGAAATTATATTTCAGAAATAGCTTTCTAGGCATTTATTTAAAACCCGTTCAATTTTTACTGTACTTGCTGAATTGCTAGAATATTTGTGTTTTGTGTTTTTGTTTCTATAAACTTTTCGTATTATCGGATTTTTTTATTTTGGTTTCCCATGATCCAAAGTGATCAGATGAATAATTTCCACCTACTTATTGGATCAAAGCCTTTCTTATTTTTACACACATTTCGTAAAATATAGTTCCATCCTCTGCTGTGCCCCAAAATTTATGTTGATATTAATTTCACCGGTTCTTTATGTCCTTTACGTCACTTACAGGTTGGCTTCACAAACTTGCTTGGAGGGTGAATCCCCACGTTGGGCAACACTTTCTTTCCCTTTTTGTGATGCTCGCAGATCCAGATCAGGCTCAAAGTCTCAGCATCTAGGCAAACATAAAGCCATTTCTGATCCAGCAAGACCGCCAAAATCTAAGGTTCCGAGGACTATGGAAGAATCTGGTTTGCTTGCGAAAGCCATCATGCCATCAACCAGACCGATCATAGAGTTCAACCATTTGGCACTCAGTGTTTCACATGAAGATAACGACATTTTTGGCCCTCATGAGTATGATCCAGAATTACTAGAAGATACACACCTTGTAGATCCTGTACCTCACGAGTATGACCCAGAATTACTCGAGGATTTGGAAGATCTGGATTTGCAACTACATATTGGTGATATTGGATGAGGCTTAAAACTTTCTGTGGGTTCAGTTTTGTCTGAGTGCTTGGGTTCATCAATTGATTCCGTCTAGTTCATTTTTTTCTTTAGTTCATCATTTTTAAGGAATGGATCCAACACCAATTTGCATCGTGCGGCATTCGGGCGGTATGAAGGTGATCATTAAGTTGAGCCGACTCGAATGTAGCTGTTTATTTATACAGAGAATGGTGGAGAATGATCTCTCAAGGTTTAGTTCAATGAATTTACTCTCTCTCGTAAATACGTAGGGGAAAAGCTTGTAATTTTTAACTGTAGTTAACAAGCTTGTAATTTTTAACTATAGTTAGCCTTTTCTCGTGATAATTTTTTCTCTTTAGCTGGGCAGGTATAGCTGTGGGAAAATTTCAGCTGCTCCTGGAGCCTATAATGGAAAAACATTAAAAAAAAGGAATGAATCCATAATATTGTAGCGGTGAGAAGCTAACCTGTTACACTTCCATGTTATTTTTATTGAATCAATCGTTTCTGCTTTTACTTAATATACATACATGTTGTCCCAAGCCCAAGCATTTTATTGACTTGTCTCTTTAAAGTTATTTAGGACTCCAATTGCATTTATTTATTTTTTTTGTAGAGGCTGTAGGCATTGATTTTGATCTTATATATATATATTTATATTTGGAAATTTACATACATACCACACAATTTTTATGTATTTTACATATTTAACACCTCAGTTTGATATTTACACTTAATAACGCCTTGGTGTCTTTAACTTATCCATGAAACGGTGTACTTCACTTTCAAAGAGACAGTGATGGTGGTATTTTTTATATGATGTTAAAGATTTTAGTGTAAATATGAATATTTAGGTGTTGAGTGGCTTTACACTTAGAGACAAAATGTGGAATGAATATATTCGTGATAGGGTTGGTGTAGCTTCTGTGACAGACAAAAGTAGATAATGTCGTCTTAGATGGTTTGATCATATTAAACGTCGACCATTAGATGATCTGATTAGGAGAGTAGATGTTTTAAATTCGACTAGTGTTAAGAAAGGCAGAGGTAGACCTAGGAAGACTTGGGCTTATTGTATTAAAAATGATCTTAATTTACTAGAACTAAATGAAAATATGACACTAAATAGGACGCAATGGAGAAAAAGGATTCATGTAGCTGACCTCACGAATTGGGATTAAGGCTTTGTTGTTGTTGTTGTTGTTGTATGAATATATAGGTGTTGGATATGTAAATACATAAGAATTGTGTGGTATTTATGTAAATGTACCCCTCCACTTTTGTTTTTCGGAAGTGGCATGTTGGATAATTTTGTTCCTAATGATGGCTTTAGGAAAGTGCTGACTTTGAGTCGCACTAATGGATTAGTTATGGAAGCTTTTCAAGTTAATGATCTTAAAATATGAGTAAATAATTCTGTAGTTGTTGGACTGTCGTCAGCATGAGTGATGGGGCTGTTTTGTTGGGGGAAGATTTATTGCAAAGATTTTAATTGGCGAAGTTAGTATTTAGCATTTGATTTGAATTTTGAACTAATTTTTTCGAGGACGGTGGCGGTGGCCGGCAGTGAGGGACAAGGGCGATTAGGCTTGCTAAGGTAGTTTACAGGAACTAAGTTAGTTTACATGAATCGTGTAATTCAAATTCGATCAAATCGGTCGAATTCTTAAGTTAATTTTAAAGAGTGCAATATGAATTTGCTCAACCAAAATCCTAAAAGTTTATGCTTCCAATAAAGAATTTGTGTTTACATGTCTATTTATAATTAAGTTTGCTCAATTTTAAATTATATAAAAAAAATTGGTGAAAATTTGAAAGCAACACTTGTTATTTTCATTTATAAAAAACCAAGTATGTTTTTAAGGATAAAAAAAAAAGAAATATGGGCCAACAAAGAATGTAATCTAAAAAATAAGGGGACTTGATGAGCTGAAAGTAAGATTTATCATTAGTAATTATCTTGTTGAAATTTTTTAGGGCATCGGTTCTTGTATGTTTTGTGAATCCATACAGTTTATATGAAATATTGTGAGATGAATAGAGGAGATGAAGAGAGGACTCAGTTTCGTCCTCTTATCTATTTATATACCCTTAGGGTGTCCTTACCCTCATATAACTAACAAAAAGAGTGAAATAAATAAATGATATAGATCATACAGAGCAGGGCACATGTGAGATTTATTGCTAAAAAGATATTGTTGTGGGTGTCAAGTTACTCATAAATGGGTAAAGACACTGATGGGTTTGAGTTCCCTTGTTTTTGTTGCTTAGCTAACCTTGAAGGGACGAAGAAATGAACTTTACGATGAAGCTTGACAAATATAGGTGAGCTCAATTGAGGAGCTCAAGAAGAATAGACAAGTTGGGTGGATAGAGCTCGATAAGTATGGAAGAGGTAACGGAGGAGCTCGTCAGGTCTTTATGAGAAGTCATTGTAGGAATCACTTTGATGGACGTGTTTGACAAATACTAATGGTTCTAGGTGCATGATGTTGCTTATCTTCCAAAAAGGAGGCTTGAGAAGGCCAAATCCGATAGGCCTAGAAGGCCCATTTACATTAGGCTTCCTTGGTAACTTATGAAAGCCATTTTAGGATGTAAACTTTGTTCCTCGATTATCATAGTTCTTCAACATGATACCACAATAAGAATAAGAGAATGAAAAAAGATTTACCATTTATATGTTTTATTAGACAAACATTGAGATCATAGCAAATACTCCGCTCGGCTAGACATCGATAAGGGACTAAATTATATTTAACCAAAATGGTGCTTTCCACCATCATGAATATGTATTCGCTACAACTTTAAGCAGTAGTCATGAGGACTTACTGCATCTTTCTTTCCTCTGGGGATGTTTTAGCTATATTTGCAAGGAGTAGTCGCGGGGCATCTAAGTAAACGCGAACAAACTCTCTTCTAAGGGTCATTGCATTTTTAGATGGGAAAAACAACTTAGAGTCTATTTAGGGCAACTGTTGATATTTATAATCTGCTGATAAGCAGCTTATTCTGATAGTCTGATAATCTGCAGATTATCAGAATAAGCTGACTTGCTATTTGAGGCAGCTTATTCAAAATAGTTTATTGATAGTTATTGCTTTATAAATGACCTTCTTACCCCTGTCTGATAAAATTGTTTGAAACAAAACTAAAATGATAACGAAAACATATAATGATAAAATTGTTTGAAACAAAACTAAAATGATAACAGAAACATATAATACAGAAGCATATAGTGCAGAAGCATAAAATCATCACAGATCAATTCCAAAAGATGACATACAGTTCTCACACTCTCATGAGTATATAAAAAATAAAGCCACGGATGTTTTATTAAGCATTTGTGTAAGGTTACATAGCACTATAACAGGAACTAAAAACAGAAAGTGCAAGCAATCAAACTGGAGTTATTAAATATAAATGAATTGCTGCAGCAAATACAAGTCATTACATGCCATGGATGTGTCAAGTTACAAGTTGTTGCAACGGGAAAGCTAATCAAACTGCAGCAAGTCAAACTGTTGTTAATCAAAAGGAACAACTAATCAAACTGCAGCTAATACAGAAATTGCTACAGTTTGCATCACAGAAAGTCCTGCGAATTCAATCACAGAAACTGCAGTTAAACAGTAACTGCAGCTAATAGCTTTGCCAATTTGCTTAAAATCGAGGCAAATTCCATCACAAAAACTGCACCAAATTCCATCACAGAAACTACAACTAAGCACAATGTTCCAAATTTTAGCAAATCAAATTGATTAATATGTTTAGAAATGCATTTAGACATGAATATGTTTAGAAATGCAGTTAGACATATTCATAACCATCAGATAGCCTGCATTTCCTTTCCCATTGCCACTATCTTTACTATTGTCATTTCCACTGTCATTGTCATTTGCAACGCCACAACCAATACTATTATCAATATGCTAAAAAGGAAATTGTTATAGCTGCCCTCCACAACTTATCAAATGAAATTTTTTGCCCATTGACGGCCAAAAGAGAGGAAATAGTTGTGTGAAAAAAGAATCCTCTTATTAACAATATGCTAAAAAGGAAACTGCTATAGCTGCCCTCCACAACTTATCAAATGAATTTTTTTGCCCATTGACGGCCAAAAGAGATGAAATAGTTGTGTGAAGAAAGAATCCTCTTATTAACATTATGCACAAAATGATAAAGTTCAAAGTTTATCAGAGAGCAACAGAACCTCATCCGTATCAGTGGGAAAACCCAACTAACATATATTCCAAAAATTATAAAACTATAGGGAAGTGCTTTGATAAACTTTAATTTGTAGCCAAATCATTTTTGCTGTCATGGGCTAGACTTCCCCTCAAGCTTATCCATTCACCAGTATACTACTGAGAATCTCATAAGTTTCTTACAGTGAGAAACTTTCTTCCCCTGTTTAATGTTCGAAGAATGATAAAGCAAATTTCTTGCTTGGACCTCCATAATGAAAACATTCCCATGCAAACTAATGAAAACAATTTCATCAATCTAGGCAAAAATGAAGATGCAGAAACATCGGACCAGAGAAAATGAAACATTTCCAAGGATCGCAACTCATGCCTCATATCTCAACTGGGTTATACCCAAAAACCAATAATATGCTCATATATCATAGAAAAAATAAAGAAAAAATTAAAAAAAAAATTATTGCTTGCATCTACACTTCCCAGAAAAATCATCAGAGAAAAGGAAACTTTCCAAGAATCGTAGCTAGGGAAATCGAAATGATACCTTACGATCAGGAAAGAAAATTGAAAGGAAGATGGTTTGATCTCCTCTAGGGTGATGAACCAGAAAGAAATCCAACGAGGGAGAAGGAGAGGGAGGTCAGGGGTACCTCCGGAATTCCTAGGGCAACGCGGGACGTTAGTGCGGGACACGGGGCTTTACCTGCGTCGAAGCCATATAAAGATTTATGGGTCGCGTTTTGAAAACGCAGCCGCACCCCAATAAGCTGCCCCAAACGGGCCCTTAAGCTCTCTCTTGTCGAGCTACCTTTGGCAAGGTCATATGGTATTGGGTGACAACACACTTACTGCAATCACTAGAAGTTTTTATGCACTAATGAGATGAAAAAGATATTGAAAGGGAAAAAAGTTTGAAACTTCATTGTTATTGAGGATATTATGTTTTTTTACTTCCCCTTTTAGACAAGGAGGTCGAGGGTCTGAACTTTGTTGAGGCAGAAGTGCCTTCAATCAGCTTTGTGGAGGATTCCTCGACTCCAATCCTTGCTCGGGAGATCGATCTGAACAAAGCTGCTAAAAAGAATGAGTCAATAATGGATATGTTGGACCATATTCTCAAGGAGAAAATACTTGTCAACCCAAAAAAATGTTGTGGATGTCCATATTTTTTATTCTATGAACGATAGGAATGGGTTTAAATTATTTTTACTTCCAAAGTTAGCTCATTTAATGAGGCATCGGACTTTTTCTTCCTCACCTTCTTTATCATTATTAATGATATATGTTAGTTGCTGACGGTTTCTTATAGAGTTTTTTGTTGACCAGTGTGACCTATTCAATAATTCTTGCCAAAGATCTCACTAGTGGTGAGGTGGAGGGATTGACTGAGCAAGCTCCAAAAACTGAATACTGAAGCTCATTTTTCCACTGGCGCACTTGCTCCAAAAGGTAACGTCACTTATACGGGAACACTTGGTTTTATAGTTTTTATACTTGATCATGGTCACTTGATGTTTGTAGAAACTCAGAATGTAGACAATCTTACCATCGAACATACTTACGCTAATGATAGAGAAGCCACTAAGGTGGAGCCCATTATAATCTCTAGATCATCAGTAGAGGACGAGCTACTAATTCCTCTCGGAGATTGGCAATTGATGACAGAGCTCTCAGTTACCCTTCTGGTCTGTCAAAATACTGATCATTATGAGTATTGGAATAGCTTGAAAGAGGAGTTGATTCTGGCTCACAAAGAGCTTGGGAGAACCAATAATAAACTCATAATGGTCAGAGGAAAATTAGCGGCAATTAAAGGACAAGTAATTTTTATAGAAGCTAAGCTATTTGAGTTATAAGACCTTGTCATGGACCTGGAAGGGAGCTCATGAGATGCCAAGGAGCACAGCTTGGACGTGGAGAATAGGTTGGCATCAAATTTCGCAAACTCTTGTGAGAATCGCAGAGAGTCTAAAGCGACTAGG
Source organism: Phalaenopsis equestris (assembly GCF_001263595.1). NCBI lineage: Eukaryota > Viridiplantae > Streptophyta > Magnoliopsida > Asparagales > Orchidaceae > Phalaenopsis > Phalaenopsis equestris. The sequence continues at coordinate 1,034,721 of NW_018164630.1, read as the reverse complement.
TTGAGGATGCTCCTTCTGCAATAATGTATGGAGTCTTCATAATTTGGTTAGTTTCTTGTCGACAAGCAATTTGTTCTAAAGAAGCTCCTTCAATACAACAAGATTGGTTTAAGTAATGTAAAAAATAATGATCTTGGCTCTATTATGAAGGATTTTACTTATGACTTTGATCTTTCATCTATTCTCTAATGTGCTTTATGATTTCTTGTTGCTCTTCTTGTTTGAATTTTTGGATATGGTATTTTAATTATTATAGGTGTTATAGTATAAGCACGGTTAGTTTCACTGCTATAATTTTATCCTGCAATGGTACTTCATACTGGACTATCTGAACTAACTCTCATTTTTACTTCCCACTATTTCTTTCATTTTTCCCCTTAGGGTTGTATAATAAAGGAAGGATGGTTCAAATTCTTGTACGCATAGATTGCTTCTATGTTCCCTCTAATTTAACTTCTACGCTTATTCTTCATTTATTTTTTAATAATCTTCCTTTTAAAAGCATAGCTCCCTCCAGTAATTTTCTCCTTGAGAAGAAAATGGCCATCAAAATGCAACATAGTAGTGTTAGGTTCCTTGTAGTAGATATGTTTTCTGAATCAGCCATAAATGTTGAAATCCTGATAAACATTCAAAGGGACTATATCTTCAATATTTCATTTGATCTTCAGCTACCAAAGAGAATGAAGCACTAAATACCATCCATGAGTGCGGGATGTGTTGTTACTATGATCAATTCTAGTTGGGTATCCACTTTCCACTATGTGAAGAGTTGGAAGACATTCTCAAATTTTTTTGGGTTGGTGCTCGCTACATCCGTCCAAACTTGATAGCCAATTTGATGCCACTAATCTTGCTTAGAGGAGCGAAGAAGGTTTTTTTGTCGGTGAACCTCTTTTGCAATGTGTTTTGTCTGAAAGCTTATGATGACAGATCAATTCTTTTGTCCCTGTAAAGTGAGAATACAAGACATTGAAGGGAAGTTAGGGACTAGAGGAAGAAATTTTTTATTGTTAGAAGCCAGAGTGGGTGGTTGATTCGCATAATTTCTCAACCATTCATGAATGAAAGGCATCAGCCACCAGTAAGCCACTTCACTTGAATTGTGTGTGTGTGTGTGTGTGTGTGTGTCTTGCACCAGCTACAGATTTGACCTGTCGAAGTAGCTCGCAAAACTGGTCTGACCATTTTATTTGAAAAAATGATCAATCAGATTCACTAGTCTAGCTTGTCTTCATGACGGTCCTCATAAATATAAGAAGGCAAAAGTTAAGACTGATGTCAATTGATGTTTGTCATATCCTCATTTATGAGTTGTTTGTTACACACATCGTGGTCTTTTAATCAAGTCACTGTTGGTAGATTTATGTACGACATGACTTGTATTTTAAGATTTCCTTGTATATGTGTAAAAGGGAGGGAGAGACTAGAGAGGGCATGCTCTCCGAGCCTTTTCAGGGAAACCTTGCACCGTGACTCCCACGGAACCCCCCTGTTCCTCTCTTTCTATTTGAACATCTCCTTCGCTTTAACAGAGGTTGATCAAAAACCAGAATGTATAGTTCATGCCTCGAGAATACATACATCATCTTCTTTACATAGGTTTCTCTTAGTTAATGCACATACATAACGAGATACAACGTACTAATAAGTCTCTCTCACACACACGTGGATATATATAAACATATACATACATACATACAGACATACATGCATACATACATGCATAGAGATG
>NW_018164630.1:1020066-1031828 GCF_001263595.1 Phalaenopsis equestris | reverse complement strand
GCCCCGAAGACGGTGGTCCGACGGCGCTAATGGTGGTGCTCGGGCAGCGGTTGTCCGAAACTAGAGGCTGCGCATGGCGATGGTTTGAGGCATCAGCAGTGGTGGTTCAGCAATAGTGATCCAGTGACGATGATGAATCGACATTGGTGGTTTGACGTGATGATGGTTGTGTCTGAACAGTGATCCGACGACGGTGGTCTAACGATGACAATTGTGATGGTCAATCATCCGTGGTTTGACAACTGAGGTGGTCCAACGATAATGATAGTGGTGGGCAGATGGCAAAGTAGTGTTCTAGTGCCGGCAACAGTCAAGGCTTCACCATGATGGCTGATCCGACGACGGTGGTCTAACGATGACAATTGTGGTGGTCAATCATCCGTGGTTTGACAACTGAGGTGCTCCAACGATAATCATAGTGGTGGGCAGATGGCAAAGTAGTGTTCTAGCGCTGACAACAGTCAAGGCTTCACAATGATGGTCTGGCGGTGAAAATGATGATAGTCCGACTTTGAAAGTGGCAGCTAGGAGTGTAAACGTGTATAACAGCTCGCTCATGAAAAACTTTTTCATGTTTGAAATAAATTCATATTTGGGCCAACTTAATAGTTTATTAAAATTTAACAAATTTAAAAGATATTTAAATTTAAGATTTATTTAATACTCTTTTAAGCAAAATTAAATAAGAACTTTTACTTCGATTGGATTTTATTGAACTTCTACTTCGATTGGTTATGGAAAACTCCGATTGGCTTTTAAAGAGGAAAGTTTTAAGATGGGAGAACTTGGTGGGACCGCAGAGCAGCCGAGCAGGGAGGGCTGGGTGGGAGTCGCGGGACCGCGGGGCAGGCAGCTGGATCGCAGGACAGGCTAGGCCGGAGGCAAGGCGGGAACCAGTTGAACACTAATAATTGTGGTCCATTCTTATATATTTATATATCCAACATAAAAATTTTATTTTTCACTTACAATCCTAATTTAAATTAATAAATTTTAATATTTATTTAAAAAAGACAACATAAAATTTTAACATACCAATATTATTTATTTATTATTTAATTAATTCTAGTCAATTTAAGCATAATAAGAATGAATAAACTTTTGTTCATGTGAGAGTCATTTATAGATCGAGCTCAAAAGATTTATTTGTATTTGACTTGTTTGCTTAAGGAACAAATCAAAAATAAGCTACTTAGTAGGCCGAGCATGATCTGTTCATGAACACTAGCTTTTTTGACAGCCTGGCAAGTGGTCCAGTGGTGGCATTTATAACGAAGGTGGTGAGTGGATGGTGGCCTACCGACGGTAATTCAACAGCGAAGATGATGATGGGGGCCAGCAATGGTGGTCTGGTGGTAGAGAGGATGGCGATCAGGCAATGGTTGTCTGGTGATGACGATAACCTGATTGCAGAACAACCCAACAATGGTGGTCTAATTACGAAAAAGGTGGTGGCCTGATAACGAAAAAAGTGGAAATGACAATAACCTGTTTGCAGGACAGCCCGACAATGGTGGGATTTTTCACGAGAGCAATAGCAAAATATTATCATATTAGATGGAAATAGGTTGATATGTATACATATTAAGTTGTTGAAGAAGATAATGAAGTCATATTTCATTGGTCATTGATGTATCTATTGCTCTATATTTAGCATTGATACAAGATCTAGCTAATTTTTGTTGTTTCTTAGCTATCCAAGATATGAGATTTGTTGCGAGATATACACCAGTTAATGTGGTATATATATAAATCAAACAGGAGAATAATCGACAAAGCAAAAAATAGAACGAGAAAATTCACACCAAAAAAGAGCACACAGATTTACATGGTTCGGCAAATTGACTACATCCACGGAGTTGCTGAGGATTTTACTACTTGAGGAATTTACACCAGTCGATCACCTCGACTTACAAAAGAATCTATCACTTCGTTGCTCTTTCTTCTTTTCTCTCTTTTCTTCTCTCTTCTTCTCTCCATACACCAAAGAAACTCTACATTGAGATTCACTGAAGAAGATAAACTTACAAAAGAAATAAACTCAATTTCTCTCCAACCACCAAGAAGAAGTCAATGGAGAACAATCTTCTTCTTCTTCTTTGTTCTTTCTTCTGTCATAAGGAACTACTTCTTGCACTTCTCTTACTTCTATCCTGAGGAAGCCCGAATAAGAACACCAACCGTGACTTAGAAACTCAAGGAGAGCCATCTGAAGCCTTTTATAGCGAACAGGAGGAGAGGTGCGACGATTCGCGAACTTCAGCGAGAGTTGGTAGGAGCAGTTCGTGAAACTACTGGGTCGCAGTCGCGACCTTTCGCGATCGGGAATAGGGAGGTGGAAGCAGGAAACGAGAAGCGACCGAGCAGGAGCGAGATTGGGCTTCTTCTACTGAATCGGGCTTCAGCATAACAAATCTCTCATTTGGAGACCGGTACACCTCCTACAATGTCTTCTTCCTCAAGCTGATATTATCCACTGGCAGTGTCGCTCTTTTCTTCAAAGATGAATCCTCCACCTTAAAATCTCCACCTATGTAACTCAAACCCCTTGGCTTCACTCCAGAAGACCAACTGAAATTGTACACAACTTTAGTTTCTCAAGAGTAACACCCTCAGTCAACATATCAGCAGGGTCCAAATAGTCTTGCACCTCCAAGTTATTTATTGGATTACTCTTGTCTCTACTTATAACTTTCACTGCATGGGCAATATTCTGCATCTGCTGAAAGCTTTTTTCAACAAGTATGGTCTTGTATGTCAACATATCAGCAGGGTCCAAATAGTCTTGCACCTCCAAGTTATTTATTGGATTACTCTTGTCTCTACTTACAACTCTCACTGCATGGGCAATATTTTGCATCTGCTGAAAGCTTTTTTCAACAAGTATGGTCTTGTATCTCTTACTGTCATCAAGCTCAGTTTTCACCAGGTACAGTCACTTATTGTGAAATGTCTTCTTCTCTGGTGGAAGTTTTGTCAGCTCCCACTTGCTTGAACTTTCATCTTGTAAGATTTCTTTATAGTTTTGTGGTTCTCCACTATTTGTCTGTGGAACAATAAGAATGGGTGCCCCGGAACCACTCTCAAGCTCAGTTTTCACCAGGTACAGTCACTTATTGTGTAATGTCTTCTTCTCTGGTGGAAGTTATGTCAGCTCCCACTTGCTTGAACTTTCATCTTGTAAGATTTATTTATAGCTTTGTGGTTCTCCACTATTTGTCTGTGGAACAATATAAAAGGGTGCCCCGGACCCACTCTCATCTTCACTTTCATCATCAATAGAACTATGAACTGTCAGCAATAGTTCATCTTGCACTTCTTCAGATACCACATTTGCGCTATCATTCTCCATCTTCTTGAGATTCCTGCAATTCCTCTTTATGTCGTCAGCCTTGCCAAAATTCCAACAGGTTGCATGCTAACTAGACTTTGATTTTAATCTCTCTTTATTTGAGTTCCTGTCATGTCATCTCCCTCTAAAATCAACATTCAGTGTCGAACTCGTACCTGAGATCTCGTCAGAATCTTCCTTGCGAACCTCCTCAGCCAAAATTAAATCATGAATATCATCGCATTTCAATTTAGATTTACCTGCAAAACTGCTAACTACTGTTTTCATGGCTTCTCAACTATTTGAAAACGATGTCAAAATATCAGCGCACATCATCAAAATCAATTTTCAACAGATGACAATTGATTTGTGATACTATTGAAATCATTCAGGTGTTGAGCAACAGAAACACATTCCGCCATCTTCAAGTTGAATAACTTCTTCATCAAGTACACCTTATTATTCGTTGATAGTTTTTCATACATACATGATAATGCTGCCATGAGATCGGTGGTGGCCTGATAACGAAAAAAGTGGAAATGACAATAACCTGTTTGCAGGACAGCCCGACAATGGTGGGATTTTTCACGAGAGCAATAGCAAAATATTATCATATTAGATGGAAATAGGTTGATATGTATACATATTAAGTTGTTGAAGAAGATAATGAAGTCATATTTCATTGGTCATTGATGTATCTATTGCTCTATATTTAGCATTGATACAAGATCTAGCTAATTTTTGTTGTTTCTTAGCTATCCAAGATATGAGATTTGTTGCGAGATATACACCAGTTAATGTGGTATATATATAAATCAAACAGGAGAATAATCGACAAAGCAAAAAATAGAACGAGAAAATTCACACCAAAAAAGAGCACACAGATTTACATGGTTCGGTAAATTGCCTACATCCACGGAGTTGCTGAGGATTTTACTACTTGAGGAATTTACACCAGTCGATCATCTCGACTTACAAGAGGAATCTATCACTTCGTTGCTCTTTCTTCTTCTCTCTCTTTTCTTCTCTCTATACACCGAAGAAACTCTACATTGAGATGCACCGAAGAAGATAAACTTACAAAAGAAATAAACTCAATTTCTCTTCAGCCAACAAGAAGAAGTCAATGGAGAACAATCTTCTTCTTCTTCTTTGTTCTTTCTTCTGCTATAAGGAACCACTTCTTGCACTTCTCTTCCTTCTATCCGGAGGAAGCCCAAAGACGAACACTAACCGTGACTTAGAAACTCAAGGAGAGCCATCTGAAGCCTTTTATAGCGAACAAGAGGAGAGGTGCAACGATTCGCGAACTTCGGCAAGAGTTGGTGGGAGCAGCTCACGAAACTGCTGGGTTGCAGTCACGACCTTTAGCGATTATGAATAGGGAGGCGGAAGTGGGAAGCGAGAAGCGACCGAGCGGGAGCAGGATTGGGCTTCTTCTACCGAACCGGGCTCCAACATATAAGAGTATCTTCAAAGAATGAAGAGTAGCCGATAATATAGGTTTTTTCTTGAGGATTTTCAGCCCATCATGAATCAGCATATGATCGTAAGGAGTGATGTTGATTAGATCGGTAATCCATAAGAGATGCTCCCTTTAAGATAGAGAAGAATTCTTTTTGAGGAGTTCGAAGTAGTGGATTAAAATTTATTACATATGTTGAAATAGTTGATTTATGATATGCACGATATCTAGATGGGTGATGGAATGAAATTAAAGAGAGTCGGTGAGCTAAAAATATTGATAAGGATATGAAAATGTTTCATTTATAGATTTTGTAGGGGATGGCTTGATTGGTCAGTGTTAGAACTTTTTTACAATGGATCATGCTAGAGTTTTGTAGAAGATTTGTGAGATATGTGGTTTATGAATGCAATAGCATTTTGGTAGTGATTGTATTTAAATTCCCGAGAATATAGAGATTGTGCATGTTTGACTGTAAATGTTGTTCCCAAAGTTTGAATGAGATTTAACTTGTTGAGTTCTATCACCCGTTTTAGAAGCTGGTATAAGTATTTTAGTCTGGTGAGGATAGATTTAATTGGGTGGTTGGTGATGATCATGGCCATATATATTTGGAAATATTGATGAAGCTTATTGGCAGAAATAACGAGTGAAATGTTAATTTTTTTTATAATCGAATACATGAGCTCGGCTCCTCAAAGGACTCGACTAACATACTAAAATGACGACTACTTTTTTTCTCTTCTCGGACTAAAACTGAGCTGATAGTTTCATGTCCAACCCCCAAATACAGAGAGAGTTCTTCTTCTTCATACTACTTTGAGCTGTGAAGGAACAGTGGTGATGTGAGGGAATCTTTCAATTTCTTGAATACTTGTTCACATTCATCCAAACAAAGAAAGTTCTTTGCTTACCTCAAGATCTTGAAAAAAGCAATGTATTATTTGCCCAACTTTGAGATGAATCGACTCAGGCCTAAAATCTTATTGGTCAATTTTTAAAGTTTTTTTGTGTTTCAGAGGGACGACATGTTGATCAATGCATGAACCTTTTATGGGTTAGCTTTTATTCCCACCGAGGTTATGAGATAGCCTATAAATATTCTTGTGGATGCCATCAAAGTACACTTGAGAGGATTGAGATTCATATTAAATATTCTTAAGGTTTTGAAATTTTCTTTTAAATATTTCATGTATTTCTCAGGTTTTTCACTTTTTATTAAAATAAATCCACATAATTTTTGACATTTTTATTTTTCTATTTGACAAAAATTATATCTATTGTGCACTAGTAAGTGGCACCAGCATTTTTTAGCTCAAAGAGAATTACAATATCAATTCACTTTCTTACCAACGATGAATGCATTCTTTTCAGCTTCAGCTAGATGCATCTTGATTTTATGGTAGTAGGAGAAATTTTCTGAGAAGCTCATTATAAAATGGTCGATCGCCACTTCTACAAGTACGTCAATCCACGATAGGGGGTTGCTGTTCTTCTTGTAAGCGATGGTCAAATTTTTTGAGCCCACGAACATTTTCCATTTGTCATTTCATTTTTTTTACCAGGGTAATGTTTGATACCCAGGCCGAGTATTGGAGTTCTCAGATGTAGTTGACTTTCAATAGTTTCAAGACCACCTTCCAGATTGGCTTAGTTAGGTGACAAAAGAGGTCCTCATCTTCTACTTCATCAGTTGGGCCATCGAGTTGACTTTCAAACGGTGGTAGACGACATTAATCAGTATCTCAGACATCTTAGTGGCAGAAGAGGAAAAGACATCTCAATGGCTCTGGAGGGTATCGATTAGTGCATCATTGTGCATGCATCAAAAGCTTCACTTAGCAATAAATATTTATCAATGCCTTTTTGGGTCATAATAATTTGATGGGTAATCTTATTGGGCTTGAGACCCTCTTCTCGTAGATTTTGGAGCTCATGGGGTTCTTGTTGAACGCTTCCGACCACTGGGAAATAACGGGTGCAAGACTTTTTGAGATCACCGCAGATAGTGATCACCTCCCCATTCCCCGAGAGCTTCACAACCACATGCTCGGTAGAAGTGATGGCCTTAAAAGAATTGAATAGGGGACAACCAAAAAGATAATATTGTAGGTAGGCGGCGAGTCGAGCACAGTAAAATTTGGATTGGCTAGTCAACTGCTTATTCTTTTCTCCCTAGGTAATCAACCGCGATGGTTCCCAGCGCCTTCTTACTTTTACCAAAAATACCACAGAGTGAGTCAGTTGCGACTGTCAATTATTTGCTCCTGACACCCATTTTATTGAACATCAACTTGAATAGAATGTTTACAAAGCTTCAAGTGTGAATGAGGGTGTTACCGATTTGGTAGCTGTCAATTAGTGTGGTGACAATGATAGTGTCGTTGTAGGGATTACCCTTATGGGGCGGGGTCTTTGCTAGTGAAGGCTATGGGAGAATGTGAGCTTTGTTTGGGCCTAAGGGCAGCTGTGCAAAGTTCTCCTGACTGAAATCTTTCCCGACTAGCTCGACGGGAAGAGTCTCCACCTCCTTCAAAGAAGGCGAGAACCATGGTAGCGATATGCATTTCATGGACTCAGAAAGGCTTTTCTGATATTTCCTCCACTGAAGCTTTCCCTTTCCACTAGGTCATTGCTATATTGATGCCACAAACTCCTTCAATTTTCTAAGCTTGACCTCAATTTGGCCTTGGAGTTTTGGCACTCCTCTGTACCATACCCATGATCCCGATGATAAGCATAATACTTTCTTGGATCTCAAAGCTAAGATTCAATCTTCATCTGTGACGCTCTCTTAAACAAGTTTTTATTCTGTAAGCCTCCACCATCTCAACCAACGAAACTCTCAATTGACTCATTTTTTGTTCTCTGAGATTTGGTAATGGGCACATGGCCTATCGGGCCGAGCACAAGTTAAAATATCAAGTCTGGCTCCCTCGGTGGTATGTTCTATCGGTTACCCCTAAGATATCGGGGTGGTTCAGCGTCTTCATAATCTTGCTGACTTAGCAAACACAACTTCATTTTATTGCTGAAGCGGACCTCACACCTTCATGAGAGTGCGCCGACTTTCTTCATACTCTTTCCTTCGTGACCATTAAATCGCACAATTTTCGATGCACAAAACATAGCAGCAGAAGAGAATTGCTCCACATCAGGAACTACGCACTCATATCATTTAATATAACATTATTTATTGCTCTGTCAATTATTCGGAATACAAGCAACGTAATTAAGTTTACTTTTTTATTTTATTTTTAGTTTTGATCCACTCTACAATCCCATAAAATTAATTAATAAACAACAGTTAGTTAAAAGAAAATAAAAATTTAGAGTAAAATATCTGACCCAACTTGTCCATATTATATACAATCAATTCAAAAAATTAGATAAACGACTTCTTATTTTATCTATTTCTCATATATTTTACAAATTATTATACATAATACTTGGTATTTTTATTTTAATTAAAATTTGGTTTTTTTGCCGGCCCACGAAAGTAAAGGCCTGTTTGGGCGGCTTATTTGGTGTGATCGCGCTTTGAAAACACATCTGATCTGTTTAGATAAACTGTATTTTTAAAACGTTGAAAACATCATTTTCATATCGTACTTATCTTAGATATGATGACAGTTTTTTCGTTGCGATCTAATTTAAAATAAAAAAAAATTATAATGATCTGACTCTCCGATGAGGGAGCGGAGAGAATAAAAATCAAAAACTAATGATAATAATTTATTTCATCAATGATATTTGTGCCGTCTTATTTCCGCCAAGTTATCACGCTAAATGGCGTGGAAAAATCATTTGAGGCGAATTTTTTTTGCTTCAAAATATAAATCGCATAAATTGTAAATAAAAAAATAATTTATGGCCACCAACTATTCACATCTATGACTTTCCTCAACCTAAATATTTCTGAATCGCGTGAGGAGGCCGAAATCACCAGAGGCTTGGTGATGATAGGACCTCTCGCCGGAGGGAGAAACCAGAAAGTTTTGTAGCCGGATTCCGATTTGAAAACCGTTCCTGATCTTTGCTCTTCCGTGAGATCCTACGTTTAAGGTACAGATCGATGCCCCTATTTTCACGGGATCATTCTGTCGCTTTGATCTCGCTGTGCTGACCTTGATCTGGCAAGAGCCGATTCGACGCCGAGCTAGATCTGAAGTTTCTGCTCTGATATTTGGTAGATCCGGCTAAATCGAGTAGCCAACGCGGGGATCGAAGAGCTTTTAGAAGAAGGGCATCGCCTGCGGAGTGGCTGGCTTAGGTAACGTAGCTCCAGTTACTTTTGGTCGACTTCATCTCTGTAATCGTTTCTTTTGCGGCATCAATCCATCTAGAACCTCGAAATACGTATTTGCTTTTTTGTACTGTTTTGAGGGGAGATAGATTTCGTTCCTTTTTAATCTTGGGTATAAACTGCTTGCATGTGAGTTAGGGAAGAAGAAGGGAGAAAAGGGGAGCGGTGAAAACAGAGAGGAATGGCGCCAAGTACGATCCGGAAGGCTATCGGTGCGGTGAAGGACCAGACGAGCATCGGCCTTGCGAAGGTGTCGAGTAATGTCGCTCCTGACCTCGATGTGGCCATCGTGAAGGCGACTAGTCATGATGACGAGCCTGCCGACGAGAAGTACATACGGGAGATCCTCAGCCTCACCTCCTATTCCCGCGGCTACGTTGGCCCGTGTGTGGCCACTGTTTCTCGCCGACTAGGTAAGACCCGTGATTGGATCGTTGCTCTTAAGGCTCTCATGCTCGTGCACCGCCTCTTGGCCGACGGCGATCCAGCCTTCCACCACGAGATCCTCTACGCTACACGCCGCGGAACTCGCCTTCTCAACATGTCTGATTTCCGCGACGAGGCTCACTCCAGCTCTTGGGACCACTCCGCCTTTGTTCGCACCTACGCCCTCTATCTCGATCAACGCCTTGAGTGCATCATTTACGATCGTAAGCATGCAAATGGCGGTGGGGCTGGCGCTGTGGGGCTGGCGCTGGTGGTGGTGCTGGCGCAATCGTCCCTTACGGCGGGTCCTATAACTCCCCTCGCGATCAGCAGCAATGGAGATCACCGGCTTCATACCACTACTCGGATTATGGTGATCCAGACCCTTACGGCGGTGGCAACTATGGGAGGAACTCGTCTTCTTTTTCGTCCCCTCGGCAGGGCGAGGAGAAAAAACCCGCTACTCCTCTTCGGGAGATGAAACCTGAGAAAGTGTTGGGTCGGATGCATCAGCTGCAACAGCTACTCGATCGGTTTCTCGCCTGCAGGCCTATGGGTTTGGCTAAAAACAGCAGGATGATATTTGTTGCTCTCTATCCAATTGTCAGAGAGAGCTTCCAGCTCTATGCTGACATCTGTGAGATTCTGGCTGTGCTACTGGACCGCTTTTTTGACATGGATCATGCCGATTGTGCGAAAGCTTTTGAGGCCTATTCTAGTGCAGCCAAGCAGATTGACGAGCTCACTGCATTCTACGCATGGTGCAAGGAGACGGGAGTGGCCAGGTCATCAGAATATCCAGAAGTGCAGCGCATAACAGATAAACTTTTGGAGACCCTCGAGGAGTTCATGAGAGACAAGGCAAGAAGGCCAAAAAGCCCTCCGAGGCAGGAAGAACCAGCTCCTGCAGTGCAAGAGGAAGAGCCAGTGCAGGATATGAACAGCATAAAGGCGCTTCCTGCTCCATCTGACTACGTGGAGCAGCCTGAACCAGAGGAGGAGCCCAAACCAGAACCCAAGCCCCAGCCTCAACCCCAAGGTGATTTAGTTGATCTTAGGGAGGATGTATTAACAGCTGATGCACAAGGAAACAAACTTGCATTAGCCCTTTTCTCCACCGGAGCTGGTTCAGCCAATGGGACATGGGAGGCATTCTCTCGTGACGGAGAAGGTCAAGTAACTTCTGCTTGGCAGACACCAGCAGCAGAGCCGGGGAAAGCTGACTGGGAGCTTGCATTGGTCGAGACAGCCAGTAACCTAGCAAAGCAGAAGGCTGCATTAGGTGGAGGCTTTGATCCTCTCCTTCTCAATGGCATGTATGACCAAGGTGCTGTCAGACAACACATCAATGCCCAGGCGAGCTCAGGAAGCGCCAGTAGCGTTGCTTTACCAGGGCCTGGGAAGGCTGCCACACAGGTCTTGGCCTTGCCCGCGCCTGATGGCACAGTTCAGAACATAGGAGGAGACCCTTTTGCTGCTTCACTGAGCATCCCTCCTCCATCCTATGTGCAAATGGATGAAATTGTGAAGAAGCAACAGTTGCTGGCTCACGAGCAGCAGCTGTGGCACCAATACGCTAAGGATGGGATGCAAGGCCAGGCTAGCCTGTCTAGGCTGAGCGGTACTAACTACTACTCCAACCCAGCCATGCCATATGGGATGCCAATGGTGCCGCCGCCCGCCGGATACTACTATCCACACGTGTAACGGTCTTCCTTTCCACCCTTTTGTTCCTTTATTTTGTCCCGAGCTTCATTTTTGTGTCTTTGTCTGTGTGGATGTTCACTTCGGTTGCTCTATATTCTCTGGATGTTTTATCAACATCGATTGCTGTGTTCATTGGCTAGCCATTATAGTTACTTTGTACTTAAGCTGCTGTACTTATTCTCAATGGATGACTTTGTTATAGAGTGCAGCGTATGCTTCTCAAAAGTTCATTCTTTTTCATGAATTTATGAATTTGTTCAAATGATTCAATTTTGTAGCTTTGGGTATTATACTTGTTCCATTTCTTGGAGTTTGAAAATTGGGGTTTCTACCTTCAACCAGATATGATAAACCCTATTCAGATCCACATAAAAACAAAAAAAAAATGGTGTTTTTAGAACCTATTCAGAGCCAGTAAGTGGTTATGTGTAAATCAACCCTATTCAGAGCCACTAAGACCTTTCTCACTAACTAAACAAACAAAAATATGAAAGAAAGATTTACATACATACCACTTAATTTTTATG
>NW_018164630.1:1013720-1019966 GCF_001263595.1 Phalaenopsis equestris | reverse complement strand
AATCAAAAATAAATATGAACTTCTAATACTTTATGCGTAAGAGTAACTATGATGGCAAATAGTTTATTTTAAGCAATTATACCAAAAGGGTTTTTACATGGACACTATTAAAAGATATGTGCCAAGGGCTATGAAATGTCTTAAGATATTTTATGAGGCATTTTCCAACTAAGAACAGCCAGGAGGGTCAATAAAAAAATTATAATTGAATTCAAGGAAGCTTAATTTTGATCTAAACAAAGCCATTCAACTCAAAGTAAGCATACTCAAACATTAGTCATTCCAAATTCTTCTTAGTAAAGGTTGATCAACCGTAAGTTAACATGGTCAAACCAATTGAGGCTAATTAAACAATAAGATCTTTTGAATGCTAACTTATAAGATTGAATTTAATGGTTTTTTAGTACTTTCCTTAAACACTTCTAAAAAACTCTGATTTGTTATGCATTGGCAAGGATGTTCCCAATGAATGTGTATTTGGTCCAACATTATGTACAATGTGCTAAGAGTTAGCTCCTATTGACTCATTAAGAAGCAATAATGTGAGGATTCATTTTAGAAGTTTAGCAAAAAAAGTGTTGTCCAATGAATCAAAGTGGTTTTTGAAAGGAATGCTAATTTTAGATAAAAATATTAATGAACATCCACATTTTAATCATCTGTAAAAAAATATCACCCAATATTAACTAGTAGAGATGCAAAATCAGATTGACATGAATGTGAATGTGTGAAAACATAAGTTGAAGTGTCATCAATATAGCGACATGATACATGTGAGAGTGAATTGAGAGCTAAGAAAAGCATCATAATATAAATTTTAAAAATTTTAGGTTAGATGATTGAGTACAACATGAAAAAAAAATATGTCACTCATAAGATTGAATATCATTTTATAAATGAAAGAAATCATTAAATAATAAGTCTTCAAATTTATGATTTTGTGTAAATTAGAAAATCTTTCCTACCTAATTTGGGTAAGGTAGAATTTAGCTTATTTTAGAGTATATGTTTCTTATAGGAGCAAGCCCTTATGTTTGATCATATGCCTGGAGTGATGGACTATTAAAAATACTCTTAGTTAAAGTAATAGCTTGTCTCTATGGATTTCAAAGTTTATATTCAAAATTGCTTAATTATAACATAATCAAGATGATTCAACCATTAATATGACGGGTGTGCAATGCAATTAACTAATGTAACTTTTTATCATTTTCAAATTTTACTTAGTTGTTTCAATTTACTTTTAGAGGGTGCACTTATGCAAATATAGCAGCAAGATTTTAAAGGTCAATTAAGTGCTAAGTAGACTTTCTCAAGAAGTGCAACTATTTTAATTGGCTAGATATTCCTCTCATGTGTTATGGTGAATTGTCCAGAAAAAATAAGGTCACTTTATCAATGCATATAGTTTAATTCTTTCTAAAGCTTTTAAGTAAATTTTAATGATCATTTTTATAGGCATTCAAGTTTATTTAATTGATTTGTTAATTTTAACTTAAGTTATTTTAGTTGAAAAATATAATTCATCTCAATATCCTAACATATTTTTACTGGGCTTTCACGCGTAAACACAAAAAAAAACCCTAAAAAACATAATTTTTATTGGAGTAAACAACATAGCCACACAAAATAATAAGCAATCAAAATAGCAAAAAAGAATAAGTTGATGTGTTTGGATACCGTTATACACCATGAAAGAATATTCGAGCAAGTATTATTATACATCTTGAAATAAAGGAGAAGATTAGGCAGTTGAGCTCTACCATTATACCACTCTTTTTAGAACTAAGAAGTTGAACTATTGGGGTCTTTTATTTCATCATCTTAAATTCACCTTCTTCTTTATGTTACAGGTTCTCCACGCATGGTAGGGCATCACCAAATCATACAACTTATCCATACTTATTCAAATTCCACATATTTTATATCCAATTATAATTTAAATTACCTTTTCAAAAAAATATAATTAAATCTATAAATTAGATTTTAGGTCTCACAACACACACAAATAGCTATAAATAAATATAAGGCTTAATTTAATGAGTACTAGGCAACATGTTCTGCTAGGGGTACAAATAATAAAGATAAACAAGCAAAACTTGTTAGCTTTGACATAAGCATTGCTCTGCTAAGCACTAATTTCATGTAGAAAGTATCGTTAGAACTACTAAATAATTTTCTTAACATCTAATCTAACATATAGGCAACTAGCATACCATCTGGTCTAGCAAATAAACAAAACTTCATAATACACAATACATAATAACTAAATACAAATGACATAAACTAAATCTTTGTGGCTTAAAAAACAATATAATATGTGAGGCTAGAGTGGTGAGCCTAGACTAAGTTTATAAGGTTCAAATTCTAATTCAAATTTGAAGTTTAAATTTTATCAATAGAAGAATTCCACTTTAAGCATATACTACTTTAAGAATTTTATTTCAATTTTGAATATTTGTCATTCACATTTTGTTTTAAAAAATTAGAGGAGTAGTTATAAATATAAAATTTACCTTAACAAAAAAACATATAATTTAAAACATTGTATTTTATGTATGTGCAAAACACTTTAAAGAGATGAAATGACATTTCATGACATCCTAATGCTGCAAATATATTTTTTTATGGATTTTAATTTAACTTAAAATTTGTATATTAATGTTTGCTAATTTGTGAACTTAAATTATTATTTTTAGATTAAACAAAATTTAAAGCTTCATAAATTTATTTATTTAGATGAGAGATAATCTTGAACATCTTTTGTAAAATTTATACTACTTCTTAATTAAGTTGTAAAAAGTCAAATTAATTTAAAAATGACACTAAATTTATAAAAGCAATGACTTGAGTTTGAAATTTCAAGAGAAATATTTCATAAAAAGGAAGGTAAGTTTTGAATTAATTATATTTTTATATAATTATTTTTTCATAATTGAATAGATATTTTAAAATCTAAAAATTATTTAAATTTTAACTGCCTTTTGAAATTCATAAGTCTTTGCACAAATGCTCGCGAAAATGTTTTAAATTAAATTTTGAAGTCATTTAAGAGTTTGGCATTCTATGAATTATTTCCTTATTTAAATTTTAAATTATAAAAATTATTATTTATTTTAATAATTTTACTTTTAATTTTTCTAAACTTTCTATTTTCTTAAAATTTAGCGTATACTTTTTGATAAAAGATTTTTTTGTTTTTATTTAATTTATTATGAATTTTATAAGCTTAAATGTTTTTAAGGCACTTAAATACATAGCACACCATTGTTATCTATTTATATATCGCATACCTAAACTTTCATATTTAGACATATGACACAAATCTTTAATATCACATTAAAAACAACACTATTATCCACACTTTGTGGGATAAGGACTTGTTATTATTGTTGTTGTTGTTGTAAAATAACACTATTCTCTCTTTAAAAGTGAAATACACACTTTCAAGCATAGATTTAAAGCACCAAAAAGTTGTGTTGAATCCAAATTTGCCCTAGAGACCATGTCCAAGGCATTGAGTGTAGTGATCGAAGGAGAGGAAGGAGCAAGAGAGAGAAAGAGCGACGACACAGGGATTGCCCCCAACAAAACAAAGTGGGGGTATTCCCCAGGATCTCATACCCATTTTATATATTTAAAGAAGTTGTTATAATAGAAGATGAGAGAGATGCCTAAATGGCTTGAAAAACCCAAATGGCCTCCCCCTTTACATGAAAAAGATCCTTCTATTTATACATCATAGAGGGTATCTAGAAAATTACATCATTGCTCCTTGGAGTTACAAGTTATTAAGCCCATGGGAGTTACAAGTTATGATGCCCCTAGGAGTTACCAAAAATAATTGTTCTTCGGAGTTACTAGTTATTATGCATCTAGAAGTTACCAGTTATTATTATCTTCATTGACACATTTTCGTATATCTGACACATTTTGTATGTCTGGCACATTTTCGTTGTTGGGTCCATCTGACGATGTGGCCAGCTGATCGGTGGTGGTTATCTGCACACGCGAGGTGCGTTGGTCTCTGGATCTCCAAGCGGAGAGCGTGCACAGACCTACGGGGAAAGAGATGGAATATCTTTGAAATCTTCTGCGATGAGAAATAAATGAAGTGAACCTGCTGTTGTGCAACTTCCCCTTGCATGCTCTTTGTTAGGAGTGCATCTGTAAAGGATTTTTTCCTCAATGTTTCCCATCTTCTTGTTGATGACACGATCCATGCTCATCGCACCTTTTAGGATGTTGAATCCAAATTTGTCCTATTGACCATGCCCAAGGCATAGATCGTAGGGACCGAGGAAGAGGAAAATAGCATGAGAGAGAAAGAATGAGTGACACAATGATTGCGCCAAACTAGGCAAAGTAAGGGTGTTCTTCGGGCTCTCAGACCAATTTTATATATTGAACGAAATTGTTACAAGAGAATGAAAGCATAATGCCTAAATCGTTGGAAAACTCAAATGACTCTCCCTTATACATGAAAAAGATCATTCTACATCATAAAAGAAATCTACAGAATTACATCATTGTTTCGGGAGTTACAAGTTACAATGCCCTTGAGAGTTACCAATTATTATTGTACATGCGAGTTATTAGTTATTATGTCCCTATGAGTTGTCAGTTATTATTGTCTTCATTATCACCTTTTTGTATATTCGACACTTTTTTCATATGTTTAGTACATTTTTGTTACTGGAACTATCCGACAATGTGGCCCGCCACCTGGCTGGTGTGGTCGGCCACCGATTATTATCTACCACGGTCGGTGTTTTTTCAGAGTTATACTATGTATATAAATATGAAAGTTTAAGTACGAGATATGCAAATACATAAGAATTTTGTGCTTCATATGTAAATTTTCCAATGTTTAATTAATGAATTATTAAATTTGAATAGTTTAACTTAACTTGATATTTTATTCAAGTCTTTTAAAAAAATTTAAATCTTATGAAATTATTTTTTTAGGTTATAGAAGGCTTCTAGAACATTGCAAAAAATTTTAATGAATTTTTTATATATTTATTATTTGTTATTATTTATTATTTAATTTAAATAAAACTAAAAATGTGAATTGGTGTGAGGGATCATCAAATTTTAAATAATAATCTTCATCAAAATTCGCCTTTATTAACTCATCATTGAGCCTTTTTAACCAGTTGACGCTCCCAAAGCAAATATTTGTAGTCTAAATTGCTAACTACTACCATAACTTTCAATTATAACCTCTACGGCCAACAGACACTATAGCAATCATTCACACCATTCATTGCGAACTACTGTCGCCATAGAAATCGACCCAACCTTCGCGACTGGTTATAGCTATTATTGCTAAACTATCGTTATACATCAACAATGTAACTCAATCTTCTCCAATCCAAGATGTGAGCGGGTTTATGTGCATACAATTATATAGTGATATATTTCAACTGTGCTAGACCACATGATTTTTTTTCTTTTAATTAATTTTCACTCAAAAACCGAGTTATCTCCTATTTATTTCTATTTTATGTGGGTGTGTGCTAATCATGGACTTTAGGTCCTAATCACCAGACAAAGATCAGTGATTATTATTGATGTCTTGGAACTTGAGGTCCCAATCATGAACTTTGAGCATTGGGCAGTCATGGACGATAGCAAAGATGAAGTTCTTGGGCAAGGAAGATATTTCATCGTTATTGAAGGGGAAAGGCCACAGGTAGAATGTGTGGCTGATGAAATTAATTGCGTCATTCATATGTTAATGTTTCCATCAATATAGCTATTGCTGAAAAACTCATCTAGAGAAAGCAGAGAAGTATCACTGAAGTGTGAGAATGGAATGGAAGCTAATTGGTTATCATTTTTGAGGCAATATCTTATAGCTTGTTGTTTTCTCTTTTAATTCTTGGAACAATGTGCATGAGTCGGTGATCCGAAGATTGGAGCGGAATCAGCCGGTTACGTTTCCTTTCAATGTAAGACATGTCATAGATGATTTGAAAGAGGAGAATGTCATAGGCCAGTGCGTACGGCTGTGAACGAGTCGAGCTGGAGTCAGTTCAGACTTGCCTAGTGTTCACCTTGTCTCATTTAAATTAAATAAAAAATAGATGTAGGGCCTTGAATTCGAAACCAACACCATGTTTATGCAATAAAAATGCAAAACTATATGACAACAAGAACTGTGATTTAAACTTAGATATAAATAGATGAATAAATAAATAAGTATAAATATATATATATATATATATATATATATATATA
>NW_018164630.1:1008920-1012642 GCF_001263595.1 Phalaenopsis equestris | reverse complement strand
TATATTAAAATACTTTATGTTACCATCAATATGAAAAAAAAAGAAAACTAAAAAACATATAAATTCACTTCATTTTATTTATGTAATTATTTAATTTAGTTGTGGAGATGAGGCGAGCAGTTCACGGTTTTGGTTAGCGGGCGAAGGAAATGAATAAGAACTCCTAAATGAGCTACCTTTCTCAGCGCACCTGTGGATAATATAGAAGTGAGTCGAAGCGCCACCGAAACCCGGAGGCGGCGTTCTCTCTTATGGTGGCTGTGGTTGGTTTGAATTTTCTCAAATTGTAAGTTTTTTTTTTCTAATCTTCTGAGTTCCTTCTTCTTCGATTCCGTAACCTCATGAAAATTTTATGTAACAGGGATATCCGTTACTTTTCTGTATTTTAGTATTTCTTACACTGATTTGATGGCATTTTGAGATCGAAACTAGGGCGTAGGAAGTACCCAATCTGTTATTTTCTCTGTATCGTCGTCCACGGGCGGTTCTGGGGTCGTTGATGGTGGATCTGGGGCTATCCCCTCGATGATATTCTGCAGATCTCTCTCTGCTTGGATCGGCCAGGTCTTCTCCTGCATGGGGTATGCATCTCGATTCTTTAAATGTTATCTCTTTTTCTATTTCCCTGAAGATTTGTGGTTCACGGTGTTACCTTATATGCTTGGTTGATGAATTCAAGTCATGGTATTTGGATTTTTGTAGCGTTTATGAAAAAAATAGAGTAGCTATTTTTCGTCGCCTTGTTAGATTCTTTTGTCGCTTTTTTTGTCTTTGTAGAAATTGAGGCATACCAAACCCTATGCACTATTTTATACAATTTTTTGGAACTTGAAGTGATTGAGCTTCTTTATGTTCCTGATTATATTTGTTTGTACAGGCTGCAAAGATTTATGTTTTTCTCAATTATAGTTTGAGGTGCTTGGAATGTGAAACCAGCAGCATATAACGTGTTTGGACCAGCTTACTAGACCAACAGGCAGATTCATAGCAAATGATAATCATTTTAGTTTCAGATCACATTTATGGGAGTTAATTGATAATTTTTGCAGCAAAACTTTTTTATTAGTTGTTGGCAGCTGCTTTATCTCTAGTTTCTTATGATTAGGAAATTAGCATATGAAAGAGTCACTGTTTTCGTTTTCTACACTCTTTAGATTGTTACCTAATTCTATAGTACAAAGTTGCTACGCTTTAATATTTTGTATTCATGAATATACCTTTTTCAATATGTAGCTTTTGATTGTTGGTGCCATGAAATTGTTGGTGAATTTTGTATGCCATCATTTGTTTTGATGTTGCTAACATATTATCTCCATTAAAAATATTTAGGTTTTAGGGTTAAGGGTACCAGCATGTGGTTGTGAACTGTTTTGATGTAGGTTCACCTTTTTGTTTATTTTCTTAGGTACATAACTATTTAAGTTTTTGTGATGCCTTTGTGCAAGCATCTCAAATTAACTGCTCAAACTGAAGCAAATCTTGCTTCATCATAACAAAACCTTTTTAACAGGAGTCATCTCCACATTGATGTTTGATTCCCATACTTTAGAGTTTAGTTTTATTTATTGAAAAATGCACCATGTACCCAAAGTACAATCTGTGAAGACTAACATTGCTGGAGTCATGTGAACATAAATTATATATCAGAGTTAAACTATGTGTTAGCTTAGGTTTAGACCCTTTGGCATGGAGACGTAGTAATTTGTAACGCTTTATTCATTACTAGACCAACTATTGGTATATGTAGACCTAAATGGCTCTTATTTAACCTAGCAATGGAGTAACATAATCCTCTTACAGCTAACTAAGACTGCAATCACAAGCTAATAGAATAATATTAATTTATAATTTAGGTTTAAGCAAGGAAAAAAATTAAGATCTGCCTCTCAAATTTTATGGAAATACCTTTTCAGGGAGAAAATGGATCAAGGATAGCTTGAGAGAAAGATTAAACTACATTGCTAACTAAGCCTGCATAAGTTTGAGTCTAACTTAATAAATATGCTCTAGATGAGATCCTGCTGGTGCATGATGTTGAGCATGAGCATAACTCACCTGTTGATATTGTTTCTCTTCTCCTTGACATAAAGCTTAAGAGGGTTCCTCCATTTGTAGTGTTGCCACCTAATAATTCTTACATATTAAGTTTGTGCCTCGATTTCTATCATTGCCAAGCTACCATATGATCTTTGATTAGGTTGCTGATCAGATACAATGACATGATGAATGATGAAGTTTATACTTTTAGTCTCAAGATTTTTTTATAGGTATATTGTTTACCTCTATTGCTATCTTATGGGAAGTTCTTTAACATTTCTATAGCTGTTGTTCTTCACCTCTATAGAGAAGTATTTCTTTCAAGCTGGTTAAGTTGATGTTGTATACGTGATGCATTTACACTTTGAATATGTTCTTCACTGAAATCCGAATTGGTTTTAGGTCAATCACTTCAATTATTTGTGTAAACAACTTATCTCTTACCTTTTATGTTTATCCTATGCATGCAAGTTTTCTTTTAATAGTGGCAAAATTCCTTTTTTAGCTCATGTGCTCACTCTCTCTCTCTCTCTCTATACATACAGGCGGACAGGCAGGCACACAGA
The DNA here is from genome assembly GCF_001263595.1 of Phalaenopsis equestris. Classification (NCBI taxonomy): domain Eukaryota; kingdom Viridiplantae; phylum Streptophyta; class Magnoliopsida; order Asparagales; family Orchidaceae; genus Phalaenopsis; species Phalaenopsis equestris. Next base: position 1,010,039 of record NW_018164630.1, on the reverse strand, counting down.
CACACACACACATAGACAAAAGTTTAAACTTCTTACATTTTTCTTAAAATTTTACATACATGCATGCAAACACATACATAGACAAAAATGTAAACTTCTTACATTTTTTTTCCTGAAAAATCATGAATAATATTTATCAACTAATGTGCTGATTTTTAAATGTATATCTCAATGGGTGTATAAAAATTCAAAATTATAGTAACTCAAAATAAAAAAAAGCAATATTCTTGCCAAAAATTCTATTTTAGCTATAATAATTATAGAATTTGGCTCTTTCATTTTAATTACAATTATGAACATAAACATTATTTAGTTGTTAGAGTTATAAATACTGATAGAATCATAGCATTTATTTTGATATTAAGAGCTGGAGCCCGAACATGAACTGAGCTTGATATATTGTAGCTTATCCTTTATAATATACTTTATATATTCATCTTAGGGGCATCTTCTTTACTCTTGATTCTACCCCCTTACCCTACTAGAGGGATATAAAGGACCTATTAAATCAGTTCAGTTGAAAAAACTTTTGTTTCAATTCCCTTTTTAATTATAATTTTTAGGTTAGTATAATAGTATGTTATTAAGCAAATGATTTTGTCTATCTAAATTGTATTACTTTCAAAAATAAAACATGAACTTATTTATTTTGAGCAATGTGCACCCTTTCTCTATTTTTGCTTTCTCGGGTTTTGAGCTCTTTTCCTCTCATCTTTTTCCACCTTGAGCTGCATACCTCTTCTACTTAGTAACCATTTTTTTCTTCTAGACGAATGAAAACTTTCTGCCGCTACACCATAAAAACCCTTTATAGAATTATAATGAGTTAGTGCATGTTGATGCCAATCCAATTATTTTTCAAATTGTAAGTTTCGCAAAGCAACTAAAGAGCATTACTATCACATATTTTCTTCACGATTTTATAAAGGATTGAAAACGGTTACAACCATTTTGAGAAGTCAGTGACATCAGCTATGCATAATAACAAATGATTTGGTGGTTTCAGTTCTATGCTAGCATACTGTAACGAACATGGGAATCCCACAAAATATTTCTGATTTCCTCGTCTTTTAACGTCAAATGAATTTCTAACCTGTGAATGTATTTTTTCTTCATTTT
>NW_018164630.1:1006375-1008220 GCF_001263595.1 Phalaenopsis equestris | reverse complement strand
AAATAGTTAAGGTGTTAATTGGGGATTCTTTCTTTTTTTTTTTTTTTTTACTTGATTTTGGCTATATTTTGTATGTATGTTTGTTTGAAGATTTTGTAACAGTGGCGGCATGGATGATAGTCACAAGGAGAGTGGCATTGGTGGCAGCGGCAAGGTTGAGATTATGTCAGTAGTAATTCCCGTAGAAAAAAATAGTTAAGGTGTGATTTATGTTGTTTTAGCTTTAGAATTTCAGGGGCACAAATAGTTAAGGTGTTATATGGGACTACTTTTTTTTATTTTTTTATTTTTTTTAACTTGATTTTGGCTATATTTTGTATGTATGTATGTTTGAAGATTTTATAACAGTGGCGGCATGGATGATAGTCACAATGGAGAGTGGCATTGGTGGCAGCGGCAAGGTTGAGAAGTGACAATGTTGTGGTGACCAGCTAAGCAAGCGACAATGAAGGTGATGTCAATGACAATGGGTGTTTGAGAGCAAGTGACTAAGAATTCATGTTTTGTAAATACCGAGAATGCATAGAAGTTATAAGTTTATTTAGAAACAAACTAATCTATTTTCAAAACCAAAAAAAAAAAAAACTAACCAAGCATGTTTTTTAAAAATTAAATCAAAATCCAAAATCTCAATGTTATGCCAAATAAGCCATAAGAAGACAGATTCTTACATGCTTTGAGGGAAAAATCACAAATCTAACATAAATAAAAAACTTACATGATTGATATAAATGGGTATTAAGAGGTGGCCAAGCCTCGAGTAGTGTATGGGACTTGTCCAATGTTGCAAGTATTATGACGAGGATGCTATGAAAACAAGTAATGAGACGCCAATGGAGCTGCGAGGGTCACATGTCTTCAAATAGATTCTAAATAATATTATTTGGCTACAACACGTTTATCACCACTTTATCTTTGTTCAACAAAACCATGTGCAATATCACTTGAATTTGTTGAGCTAATCCTTTACTTGAGGGAACATTTATATATGATTGGTTTTTAAAGAGGCGAAGTGTATAGGACTGTAATAAATGAGATTTGATTTGGAGGCCATTAACATACTCATTGGTGGTTGCAAAAAAAAAAAGAAAAGAAAAGATAAATGGTTACTAAAAGGAGTGGATCCAAATAGGAGAGAGAGATAATAGAGGAAGAGGAAGAGAGTTGGGACAAAGGGATAGGAAGGAGGAATGTGGAAGAAAGAGAGAGAGAGAGAGTCAAAAGCCAAAAAATATCTTTTTACATCAATGATTTATTACCAATCCTCCTTATCTATAAAAATAGAGATACAAGAAAAGATCAAATTAAGTAAACCTAACCTTATCAAAACTCACAAACTTATTTAAAAGGATAATTTAACATAGAGTGAACCTAAGAAATCCATTTTTTTTTAATTTAAATAATAATAAATTAAAAAATATTAAAAAATAATTTTAACCCAAATTATTGTGCTACAATAAATTTCCTTGGGCTGGAAAGAGCTCTGCTCTTTATAGTTGAAAGGTTGCTGGAGGAAGAATAAGATCGTCTACCGTATTGTAGAGTTAGTAAAATCCATCTTGAGGAAGGGAGATGAATAGAAAGCCCATTCAAAGAAGAGGTGATGAATGAGAGGAAGAAACAAATATGAAGAAAATTACTATCAATAATAATATTAGTATACGGTGTTTGTCGTGCATGCTAAAGAAGAATTTTGAAATATTGTAAAGATACTTTTGAATGTTTAGAATTCTTCCTGGCACAATGCTAGATAAATTTGACAGAACTTAATTGTTGGCTGATTAACCATTATTTGTTTTTTCTATTGGGATTTTTTTCTGTGTTTTGTGAAGATATAGGTTGTGA
>NW_018164630.1:1005587-1006275 GCF_001263595.1 Phalaenopsis equestris | reverse complement strand
TGCTTTCCGAGAAGAGGATTCAGGGCATGAAGGGATTCTTGGGCCCAATTGGATGGGACTCGAGCAAGATCTCTAGAGAGAGATGATCGCTTGGACAGTGTTTCTTCCACCCCCTTCTTCCCCTTTTGAACTAAGGGGGATCCGGAGGAGTGGGACACTTCGGGCAGTCACCAACTATGGTCTATGTAGTCAACTGACAACAACATATATGACCAACCACTATTATATATTCCAATTATAGTCTATATGACCAACTGACGTTATTGTAGTCATCAACTATAACCTATAAGACAACAACTACTATTATAACTTCTAATTATGACCTCTGTGGCTAATATACGTTATTATAGTCATCGACTATGATTTATTTAGCTAATTGACAATATTGCAATCACCAATCACCAATTACGACTTATTTTGTCAACTACTACTGTTACAACTTCCAACTACGATCTATGTGGTGAACTACTGTTTTTGCAACAACCAACTACGACCTTTGTGACTGAATACTAATATTACAGCTTTAAACTGTGTTTGATATTTAAATACGGGGGAAATTGGTGGTATGGAAGTAAATGCTCCCAAAAATAACTTTACCCTGAGAATTTTTATTAGATTTCTTCCATTATGCATTAAAACATGGTGCACGAAGTTGTAGCATGTGAGTTTTTATACACTTCAAATTCAT
>NW_018164630.1:1005036-1005487 GCF_001263595.1 Phalaenopsis equestris | reverse complement strand
AAAAAAAAGGTGATATTGTATAAATGCCCCAATTAATAATTACGGTATTAAATGCTGCTACGGCTCTGAATCAATTAATCAGGCCCACAAACTTGAGAGGACATCCATATTAATAGTTTTGGAAGTGGTTGGAAAATGGGCTGTCACCATTTAGTATGAATTATTCCTCTGTCGATCAAAGTCCTGGAAGTTGGCCCCCATTGAATGGATGCCAAATGGGCCATCCTGTTGCACAATTCGAGCGCCTTCTGTTTTCTAATGGCCCACTAATTAAATAGTGCTCTTGTGGCCCCTAACCTGGTGTAGTGTAGCAGAAAATAGAAATAACCCTGCCTCTCTTTTTGGATTTAGGTGGGGTGGTTGAGCTATGCATAACATCAAAAAAATCTTTGTGTTTTGTCTCCTATGTAATAACATAGATTTTGCATTGATCCATAGCTTTTAAATTTAC
>NW_018164630.1:1004669-1004936 GCF_001263595.1 Phalaenopsis equestris | reverse complement strand
ACACACACACACACACACGTTGCGCCGCATTCTCACGGCAGTTGGTGGAACATCCGCTTCAGCGTTGTAAGTCCCATTGAGTTTGAGAGTTCAAACCTCGCCTTTGGCGATTGTTGCCTTAAAGAGGGGGTACTCGAATGTTTAGGCCCCCTAGACTTGACGGGAGTTGAGTCAATAGGGTGAATTAGAGAACTCACGCCTCAACCCATTCATATATTATAAAAAGTAATATTTAGATATTAGATCTGTAAAGACGTATAAAAAAAA
>NW_018164630.1:1003601-1004569 GCF_001263595.1 Phalaenopsis equestris | reverse complement strand
TTTTGTGGTTAGTTTTCTGAACTAAATTCAATCCAATAAAATTAAAATGTTGGATGTTCCCAATTTGATACTGGAATGACAAACTCAAACTAGCTAAATATACTAGTTTTGCTAGTGTATTCACAGATTCAATGGATTGCTGTGCAGCCCTCTCATAGAGCAAATGGAGGTATATGCTAGACAGTACGTCTAGATCTTCACCTTAAAAGTTTTTTCTCTAACTACTTACAAAAGTACTTTTTAATTGAAAGAAAGTGAAAGGGGATGAGCATAATCAGGTTGACCACACATCAATATCACACCATTATGGAATTTCATGTATGAATACATTATAGTTTGCATACTCTGAGTGAGGGATGATGGTTTATTAAATTGCATGAGGAGAAACATGGAAGGGTGGAATTTAGCACGTGCATGGATATCTGCACATCTGTTTGGATGGAATGGATTTGGAAATGCTCAAGTTAATTGTCGATCAAAAGGTAAATATAAGGAACCAACATTCATAATTTTAGAAATCTAATACTTGCTTTAGCTAAGATGTGCGGATAATCCAGCATGTAATTGAAAAATGTTTGTAAAATATGTTGAATTTTATATGTCTAACAATTTATTCACCCAATTTATGAACTTTTACTATTCCATTGCAGCGCCAGTAAAGCAAATATTGGGCATACAATGAATAAATTTGATGGAATAAAATTATCTTATTTTGCTTTTGTGTTGGTAATTTTTCTCAACTAGACAACGTACAAGTGTAATTAATATGTATTTTTGCATTTCAGTAACGAATTCCACCAGCTGGGTGGTTCTTATTTAGCACTGAGTTAATATTGATTAAAAAATTTTGACTCGTCACATGTCAGTAGTAATTCCCTTAGAAAAAAATAGTTAAGGTGTGATTTATGTTGTTTTAGCTTTAGAATTTCAGGGGCACAAATAGTTAAGGTGTTATATGGGACTACTTT
>NW_018164630.1:1000349-1003501 GCF_001263595.1 Phalaenopsis equestris | reverse complement strand
TTTTTTTCTGTGTTTTGTGAAGATATAGGTTGTGATGCTTAAGTTATGGTTGGAATAGATTGAAAGCACTTTTGGGGTGTGAACTTATTGGTTAGATTTGGAGTTAGGGATGGCGTGGAGATCATATATGAGAAGTACCATGCTGGCAAATTTCGGCGAAATTGTGTTGGGTTGCAATCAATGTGTGAATGAAACCCTTGACATGAGCAGGCAAGGGAACATCATGAGGATGCAAATCAACAATCTAGATTTGCACGACAAGGATGGCATGTGAGTGATTGGGATGCAATTTTTTGGAAGAGATGTAATGCACAAGGAAAAAAAAAACATTAGTTGATGTTGAAGTGGTTTGAGGATGAGGTGTCATGGGTGGTGTTATGACATAAGGCAAATTAGTTGGACACTACAGGCGTAGGCAAAGATATAGTGGAAGATGAATTTACTGTTGCTTTAGTGAATGGTGCGAGTTGAGGTGGGCGTGTGCTTTACGATAAATTGTTGTGTACAGACACCGCATGCATCTCTGCATGCGTTGTCCGATCCTGACCGTAGATCACGTTGATCTACGGTCAAGATTATTTCTGTTTTTTTTAAATTTAAGTGGGGTTCTCTACATGCGGTGTCCGATCCTGACCGTAGATCAAGTTGATCTACGGTTAAGATTATTTCTATTTTTTTTTAAATTTAGGTGGGGCCCACCGAAATACATCTGGACCGTAGATTCCGGATCGGACACCGCACGCAGTGTCCGATCCGTATGGAATAATTTTTCGTGCTTTACTGAGCAATTGGGATGGGTGTGTGGCTGTAATTGTAGGGACATTGTATGTGCTTAGAAGGCCTTCACATAGTCGAGCATAATTCAATGATGGGCGCATAAGAAAAAGTTAATCAAAGAAAATTTGGGTTTCTCTTTTATCAAAATGGATACATAATGACAACAATGGAAGGAACGAATTAGATATTGACTCAAAGAGGGACTTAGAGGAGAAATAGATGAGAAGAAAATAAAAATAGGCAAGTCAGAGCAAGAGGGACTAGAGAACTCAAAGAAATTGGAAGTGAGAGTAACAAAAGGAAAATATCTCGCTCCATAGATTGATTTTTTATTTGGCATAATTATCTCTGTTTATTAAAATAAGTTTACAAGATAATTTTCTCTTTTAATTCAAACCTAACCTATCCGAATAAAATATAAATAATTCAAAAGGTGTAATTTAATACAAGTACACCAAATAATTCTAAATTCCTAATTAAAGTGAGAGTAAATCCTAAAATACTAAAAATGACTTAGACCTAATTTACTATGCTACAATAGTTATTCGTACTAGTTTAAAGGCATGTGCTTGTATAATGATAATATATTAAGAATGCAAGCTTCCATATAACAGTTAAGTAGAAAATACTTGAAATATTAGATGAAATTTTAAGCTTATAATATTCCTCTTGTTTAAAAATTTGAAAGTCATATTAAAGCAGAAGTACTTTTTAATGAATTGATGCAAAAGTATAATTCTTTTTTTTTACACTTAAAGGGTCACGAGTGAATACACTTTTGAGGACTTTTAATATGCGCAATTGGGCTTTTTTTATTTTATCTAGGTGTTTTAATAATCAGATCTTGATTAATTTTCACTCATCAAACAATTTCTTAGCTCATTATGCATTTATAAACTTTATATATATGAATAATCGAGTCAAAATAAAATCTAATTTTAGAGCGATCTTCAATCTGCAAGATAAATTCAAAACTCTCTCTTTTAATTTTGTAAACATTTGTCCTTGTGTAATACATGTTAAAGTTAAAAAAAAAGAAAACTTCTAATATAAAATTATTTATGATAATCATTTTTCTCCAATATTAGAAATCAGACGAATCTAATATGTTATGTTAAATAAGGAATAAAATCATCATCTATAATAAACTCTAATAAGTATGAGCAAAAGAGCTTAGATGGCTATAGAAAATTTATCCACTTAAGAGAAACATTAATTCTTACTATTTTCCAAATAACCCTTATATGAATTATGTTCACATCTCAAAGATTTTTGTTTATGCTAATATATTTGAATAATAGGTTACAGATAGAAATTTTCACAAAAATTAGGGAAAATTAAAATATTTTTCTTCATCAACACAAAACAATACAGTCTAAATACATAAAAGATGAAAACCTTCGATTCAAGAGGCAGACAATCCCTCCCAAACTCTAACCTTGAAATTCAAGACAACAATCACATATATAACATAACCTTAAACATATTAAGCCCTATTTATACCCCACAATAATAACTAACAAATGAATGAATTGTTATGTTAGTCTTGCGCCTAACATAAGCTTTAAAACTATTTTGGTGGGCTCTGCTTCAACTTAGTGAAGCATAAGGCGAACGTTGCCATAGGTGTCGGTCTAACATTACTCCCCTATCAAAAAACACATTGTCCTCAAAGTGAAAGAAAGGAAACTCCAGCTGGATCAAGTCATATGCCTCATACTCATAAACTGCTTTGAATCTAGCTCTCGCCTTAAGCACTTCATTGAAATAAGTGATTGTTTGATGATACTTCCTGAGGACCACGCCTAACCGATAGCCTTAGCTATTTGTCTCTACAATGAATGGTTGGCTAAAATTAGAAACTTCTAGCACTGGCACATTCATCATGACCTTCTTCAACTTCTCAAAGGTCTGGGTCTCTGCTTCCCCCCTGAAAGTTTTCATTCTTCAATTGTTTCGTCAAAGACCACGTAATATAACTGACCCTTCACGAACTTCTGGTAACATTATGTAAGTCTAAGCAATCCTCTCAACCCCTTTAATGCCTTAGGTAGTGGCCAATGCAACATATCCACCACCTACGATGGATTTGCTGACACCCGAGTATTGTCGTCAAATGGTCAATGTGGTGACACCCGAGTACTGTCGTCAAATGGTCAATGTGGCCATCTAAGGAACAATCTGATAGCATCTTAAATTTTTCCCTATACTTCATGAAGGACTCTTCCTAGACTAATGCAAAAAATATCTCGGCTAACTCACTTTCTCGCATGTTTTCGAAATGCTCCAACAATAAATATTTCAATTCTTCTCATGTTTTGATTGGTTGATATCGTTCTCTCCATTGATATCACACTACATCCCTCCCCTCCAAA
>NW_018164630.1:991832-1000249 GCF_001263595.1 Phalaenopsis equestris | reverse complement strand
TATATATATATATATATATATATAATAGTTGGGAATTTCATGTTTACAAGAATTAGGCATTTGTATGTTATTTTTGATGAATGATCAAATCTTACGATGACAATCAAAATTAGAATATTTTTTTTATGTAAATTCTAAAGTGATTTTAGCTTTTTTGCTTAAGCAGCCAATCAGCACTAAATTGATGTAACCAAGTAATTTGGTTACAAATCCCAAGTACAGCTAGAAACTTATCTAAGGTATTGGAAAGTAAACATAACTAGCATAGCCTGATTATTTTGGTTGGTTTTATGAATAATTGTTTTACACTAGCTTGTGATGAGTGTTTCAGTATTAGAGTTTTTTTTGTAAATTCTTTTGCATAACCTCATCTATCATTTTATTGACTCCTTTAACTGGTGTATCTTGTGCCATTTGATAATACCTTCTCAATCCATGAAGTCTAATATTCAATACCTATTTTCAGTAGACATAACTCTCTCCATTTCTCTAATATAACTCCTTTTCAATCCATCATTGCTAGACTTATCTTGCATCTTGAGTAACCTTCTCATTTTTTATTTGATCAATGCGGCCATCAATTGCTTCTTTATCTCCAACCCACGAGTCTATACAGTATGCCCATCCTAGTTATAATTTTATAAAATATTACTACGTTTCTCATAGTACATGTAATACACTTTCATTATAATTGCACATTTTCAACTCAAGTAGTCATGTTTTATGCTCATCTATGTTTCAAACTTATAGTCAATCAAAGCTAATTACTATTACATATTGATATTACTTGATCTTCTTGTAATATTGTGTACTAATTATTAATATCACACTCATTAAAATTTGCATAAATTTACTCAATTATTGTCTGCTAACTTATAGTACCCTTCTAAACATCTTCTCATTGTCAATTATTTCATTTAAAGCCTTTGCCAAGTGGAATCAAAAGGAAATATAACTAAGTATGATTGGGTAGACCCATCCAATCAACTCTTCATTTAGCAATTCACAATATGTGATAGATAAACTGTGTTTTCAGTTTTTTACTTTTGCTTTCATTTAATTTCTTGGAAGATAGCGCTTAAGTTCACATATGTTTGCTACATTATTATAATCATTTAAAAAATCATTTGTAATGTTTTTTTTTTTCATATCGATGTTGTGGTAGGGGAAAAAAACTTCATCGTTCTGACAATAAACAGGTTTGGAAATATTGGAGCACAAAGACAATTGGACTGTTCATTGTTCCTTTGCTTTTCCATTATCTGTTAGAACGTACTTGTATTAGATTAAAATTTGTTTGGTAAAATAGTTATTTTTTCTTGAAATATTGATTGCTTTAAATTTTGATGGTTAATTCAACTCTTTGCCTTTGGGATCCGAATTAACTGTCAGTTTTGAAGACTTTTAATTTTGTTTTGAAATTCTAGTGCTTTTGGTTCTTTCGGATTATATCCTTTTGGAAGATTTACATACATACCACCTAGGCTTTGTTCGGTTAGGCTTCTCATTTTAAAAAAAGTCTTTTAAAAAACTATTTTAACAAAAACTGATTTAAAATTTTGATAGTATTTACAGCTCAAATTGGCGTAAAAAAATGGAGTGTTTTGACAAGTGAAAAAGCATACTAACCAAACAACTCATGCAATAGAGAAAGGACTTGAAACGTAAAGCAACAGGAAAGTTTCCTCAACAGAGCCTTTAAATTCTATGTATTTGCATATCTAACATCTAACTTTCAATTTTTACATATATGCCATATTACCTATGTGTAATAAGAGGTCTATTTATCCTTTTAGAAGTTAAAAGAGTCATATAAACGATTTGGGTTGTATAAATATAGAAAGGAAATTTAGGTGTTAGATATGTAAATACATAAAAATTCAGTGGCATGCGTAAGTGCCCATGTTTTATTGTTGCTATGGGTACGTTATTTGGCAGAAGTTTAATGCACTGAGTACAAAAGCGACATAGACCATAAGTGCCCATGTTTTATTGTCGCTTATTCGGCAAAAGTTTAATGCACTGAGTACAAAAGCGACATAGACCTATCCATTTAGCTCACAATTATACTTATATGCATTTAGCTCGCAATCATACTTATACCCTATCATTATTGTAACTTTTCTCAGTCGGTTTGATAAGGTTAATAATGATGACTATATCTGATATACTCGGAGTTGAAATATAACGCTAATCTGTTAGTTGGTTAATCCTGATTTGCAACAGAGCAGAAGCTGTCTTGGATGCTATAGTAGACCAACTCCAATAACAGCAGTGGATGAGCCGTCAAAGGGTCTAAGAATTCAAGGTCAGCCTGTGAGAAAACCAAGTGTATCAGACGACTTCTGGAGTACAAGCACATATGAAATGGAGATTAGTGGAGCTCATTCTCAGAGAAGCATCTCTTCAATTAGTGCATCAACCCAACCACTCGATCCGCAAAGTGGAGCAGGGAGCTCAACCAATCCTCCTGAGTTTGTGAATCATGGTTTGTTTCTTCTGATCTTCCAATCCATGCGGCTATGTTCTGTGAGAAATTGTCTGTTGATGCTGCAACTGATTATGATGCATGTAAATGATTTATTATCTTCCGTATGTTTTGTAGGCTAAAGAGAAGTTATTCTTTCAGTGCTGCGTTGTTGTTTGCAAGAATAGTTTGTGTATATTGCTTTGATTTTAATTATTTTTAATATATTATCTTTCAGTACTTAAATAATTGCTAAGAAACATTCCATAAGTTGCTCTGACAGTTAAGGCAATGATGATTATGTTCATTACTATCTTTTTTCTCATCTCACCAACATACACAAGTATTATGATCCTCCAAGCATATCACGTGCAGTCTTCTAGTGAATAGATGATTCAGATAAAAACCAGGTTCCATATTTGCTTTCAGCCAATTTCTACAAATTTTAAATTCACCAATGTTTTTCTTCATCTTTGTGCAGTGGAATAATGAAATCATAATGTTTTGATGTAAGCTTGCAGAATATATGACAATCCTTGATGCTTCCAGCCAGTAGAATTGTATCTAGATAAACTTTATGGGCATTTATGTATAATATACCAACCAATTCTTACGTATTTATATATCTAACACCAGGACGTTGCATTTTATATTTATACCACCCAATTCTTTCATATCGTCAAAAGATCCATAATTTTTTACTTCTAAAATGTGAAATACACCTTTTAATGCATAGGTAAGTTGGAATGTTTGTAAAAATTCAAGTTTAGGTGTTAGATATATAATTACATAGGAATTGAGTGGTATTTGGATTGAACACTTATTCTAAACTACAGGCCTTATTTTATGGAATCAAACAAGACAGCAGTGGATTGGGAATAAAAAAACAGACAAAAAAACGGAGGAGGTTATTGATCCAAGGTTAAGGTATGTGTTAGTTTATCATTATGACCATATTGTTAGAACTTGGGATAACTGTGCCTTTTTTGAATTAAAATGAAATGTGACAAATTTTACTTTCAGTGTTAGCTATGTAGTATAATTATTTGGGGCATTTACATACTTATATCCCAATTCCTATGTATTTACATATCTAACTCCTTAATTTTACTTTTTACATTTAGACGACCCATATCTTTCATTTGACATAAAAAATACTACTATTTTAACTTCTTGAAAAGTGAAATACACCTTTTCATGCATAGATAAGATGGAATTCATGTAAACATTAAAGTTTTGATGTTAGATGTGTAAACACACAGGAATTGAGTTGTATGCCTGTAAATCTTTCTAATTATTTCACCCATCAGTACATAACCAGCATAGTTAATCTAAGTGAATGTTATAGCATATGGTTTTGTAGGGATTTATAATTTGTAAGACCAATCTGATTAAATATTCCATCTTTTCCTGTATTATGCGTTCGATTTTTTTCTTTTTTTGGTACAGTTGGAATGCAACATATGACAGTTTGCTGGGGACAAACAAGCCCTTTCCACAGACTATCTCGCTCCCTGTAAGTTTTTGAATTAACGTTTATATTTTGATTTGATTTGGATGTTTGTTCGCATTTTCAAAAACTTAATTTTGTTCTATCAGAACTGATCCAAATAAACTGAATTATATCACAATTTGATCTTTTTCGATTCTCCTGATGTGTTGATTAGATCTAAACTGTTTCATTATAGCCAAATCATCGAATTATCTGGTTCGATTCTACTTATATTTTTTATATTTTAATCAACTTGCAGGAGATGGTGGATTTTCTGGTGGATGTATGGGAACAGGAGGGATTGTATGACTAGATTGCTGATCAGTTCACTAATTCTCTTTGGGATTAATGAAACTATGGAGCCGTTTATCAGTACATGTGGGTTTTCTTACCTTCTTTTTCTTTAAATAGTATCCTCTCACAAAATAGTGGGGGGAAATAGTACACTGCGTATTGTGTAAGGCTTCTGAGGCCCATTGTTGTTATATTTATTGAAGGGCATACAGTCATTCCCAAGCATTGTTCTTCAATACTCCTACCTACAATACTACAATACCATTCAACCCCTATATATATATATGTATATATATGTATGTATGTATAATTTTGGAAGATTTACATGCATACCATTGAATTCCTAGTATTTACATAAATAGCACTTCAATTTTAATTTTTATATATGTGTCACTTTTTTAAGAAAATTAAAGTAGTAGTATTTTTGATGTGATATAAAACATCTTGTTGGTATAAATGTAAACATTAAAGTTTAGTTGTTAGATATGTAAAGACTTAGGAATTTGGTGGTATGTAAATGCCCCTATAATTTTTTTGCTTTTGTTTTATTTATTTAATTATTTTAAGATTTATTTGTCTTATGCTCATGGATGATTTTTCTTTCCTTTTTAAATGTAAACAAAGCTTGGCTCCTAATAAGCAGCTTATCTCTAAATGGTTTTGTAAGTAAATGTGACGTGAACAATGTTGTTAATATGAATGTGATAATTTTATTTTAATGGGACATATCATCAAATGATTGTATGAGAGATGGTGGGATTAGAATTTCTTAATATTGAATTATCAACAAGTTTAGCCATGTGAGAGATTAAGAGCAATAGCTAAAAGATGTTTAAGATTCTTGCCAAGTTTTAATGTTGTTTTGGCTAAAAAGGTTGGTTTTAACATGAAAAATTCCTTATGAAGTAGAAATAAAGTTGGAGTTGGTTGTGAGAAATCATTATGCTAAAGATCATGCAAAAATTACTTCCCAACTTATTTGAAGGGTGAAGTTATGTATATGTATATATGGAAGATTGAAAAACATACAACTCAACTTGTGTGTATTTATGTATCTAATCTATAAACTTCACTTAACATGTATGATACTTTGCTTATGTTGGAGGATGTGTTTTTCACTTTTTGAAAGTTGAAGTAAGAATTTTTAGACGTGATGTGGAAGATTTGGGTGGTGGTGTTTTTTTTTAGGATGTAAGGTTTTGTGTTGTATGTGAGTTTGTATAATATGGAAGGGATCATGTGAAGATGTAGAAGGGAGTAGAGGATCTAGAGTATATGTGTTGTTATTGATGTTGGTGAGGAAGGGAAGGGTGGAGAGAGAGAGGATGTTCAATCCTTTCTTTTTTATTTAATTCTACTAGAATACACTTGCCCTTGTAGGGTTACAAATAATAAACAAGCGCTATGTTGCAGGTTGTGATATACAGAGTCTGTTAAGACCTATCATTGATAAGTTATTAAGAGTGAATGTCATGGAGTTAATAAATAGACATGGTTGGTGATGGAGTAAAGTTTTCCTTTCTCCTATCGTGAAGGACTGCTCAACCAATTTGATGATGTTCCTTGATGGATACAAACTTGCTCGGTTGATGAGCTAGAGTAGGTCTTCTTGCACATTCTCTATAACTCACAAGTAACAAGTTTTGGATTGGACTAAGTCTCCTCTGATAGTGATGATCCGTCCTCCGCTTGGAAACTTCATTGCCACATGATGGGTGGAAATTACAACCTTGAAAGTGTTGAATATTGGTTTGCCAAAGATGACGAAGTAGGTGGCTTGAACGTCCACTGCTACAAAACTAGTTGAGGAGGTGCATTGTTTTTCTTCTCCATAATTCAGCAGTGGGGAAATCATTGTGCATATCTTTTTTTCTTTTTTTGCTCATGATAATCCGTACAATGGACCAGAGTAAGGCATCATCTTCTTGAAGGCTCTCTTAAATAGGTTGATGGAGAGACCCGTGTCCACTAGGATACTTTTGATCTGATAGTTCAAGATTTTTGTAATGGTCATACTGACATCATTGAATGGATATTCATCGGCATGTATGTAGGTATCTGAAAAAGTGATGGGTGGATGGATTGGGGTCATCAACCTGACTTTATCGGTTGAGTTGACTTCTCCAAATTTAGTAGATGCAAACTAGCTCATTGTGATGCCTCGCGTCCATCTCCTCTAAATATAGTAGGCAAGATGCCAACGATGGGTGCTAATTGCATTATTGATTGACGCTTTTCCTTTCCTTCAAGTGTTCACCTCCATGGCTATAAAGGCTTTTAACTTCTCTACCCAAATCAATTCCACGATGAAGTTTCGTAGAATCCAACATCCCTATGTGTTATGTCCATATTCTTGATGGTAGGCGCAATATTTACTCAGGTCACACTGATCACTTCCCGCATACATTGACAGTGGATTTTTGAAGACTCTTTATTCTAGATAGCTTTGATGGCTTTGACTATAGACATTCTTAGTGATATTACTTTTTTTCGAAGGGAACCGAGGTGGTTTATTCTTTCCTATTGGCCTTCTTTTGACAATTCCTCTTTCGAGAGATTCTCATTCATGTTGGTGAAATTTTTGTCAAGTGGTGTTTCAAGAATTTATTTGGACAAATTGATTTTCCAAGTTCCTATGATCATTGTGGCATTATTTTTATAGTTTTTTTCGACTCCTTGGGCTTAGACATGCTCAGTAAAGAGTTGTACTCTTTAACTAAAATGTGATTGTTAGCCAGCTCTAATAGCTCGATTAGGTTCCTCAACTTTAAGCCAAGTAGATATCAAAATGGCCTCTCACATAGATCTTGAGCTAGTGTTGCATGGGCAACAATGGGTTCCAAGTCTCACACATCTAGCATTTCCCATTGGAAATAAGTGATGAAGCTTCTGAGACTTTCTTAAGGTTCTTGATTGATCTTTAAAAAGGCTTGAGAATTTTTCTGTGGCTTTTGGCACTGACAAATTGTGCTACAAACATAACATGCACTTGTATTCTCTAAAGGAGGTAATAACTTCCATAGGAAAGTTGTTGAATCAGCATAAAATTGATTCATTAATTGTCATGAAGAAAAAATGGCACTTTAAATCATTGTTTACTTGTAATAAATATATGACTTATTCAAAAGATGCCACATGGTCAGATGGATGTGACCTCCTTTTGTTGGACTCTAGAGATGGAATCTTGAATTTCATGGGTGCATCAACTTCTGCAATTTCTCTTGAAAATGTGTTCTTAAATGGATTTTGCCTCTTATCTTTTCTCCTTGCTCTTCCTTCTGATGGCTTTGAGATCTCATCCATTGAGATGCATGGCTCTTTCTTTTCTTCTCCCTCTAACCATGAGGCTAAAGATCTTCTCGATCTTGTCCTCAACAACTTTGGTCTTCATGGTACTTGTCTTGATGCTTTTCTTCTATGAGCCACTCATGCTGATGATCCCATGTGCATTTTAGCATGAAACCTAGAATGAATCCTAAGGATTCTTGCCTTACATCCTATATCATCTCCCGCATCTGTTCTTTTAATTCATTGATTTGCTGCATAAAAAATTCTCTAGTATAGTCCATCACTCTTTTTCATTCTTTCTCATGATGAAAGTTTCTTTTTTGAGTTGGGGTATTAACTTCACCTTCATGAAACATTTTAAGATGTTTAATCATTTTAGGACATATAGTCTCACATTGTTTGTGAGCTCATACAGCCCGAGAGAGAGAATGGGATGGAGCATTGAAGAAGATAATGGGTGGAAACTCCCCCCTACCCTAAACCTCATTTCATAACTTGTAGTAAGAGATTGAGCCAGGGAAGATAGAGAGAGAGAGAGATCAGGATCCACCCTAAAGTAGGAGGCACATGAATTTATTTCTCTAATCCCATGGTCCCTTCTACTTGTGCTCCCTTTCCTCCATGACTGCGAGAGAATAAGAGGAAAAAAAAAATAGATTGTACAATATAAGACTCGTCCATGATGTCCTCGCAAGAAGATGGTGACGTGGTTGTCAATCTATATCTGTGTGTGTGTGTGTTGTTCGCCAATCCTCTGAGGTCACCGATCCAATCCCGCTTGAGTGCATATGTCTTGTAGTGCGGAATCGAGTGGTTAAGCACATATGTTGATTAGGGGCTCGTATCATAGCCTCTGTCCAATCTTTTATATATATA
>NW_018164630.1:990643-991808 GCF_001263595.1 Phalaenopsis equestris | reverse complement strand
TATATATATATATCCCCAAATTATTTGGTAAATAATTTGTTGATATTATCTTTATGAATTTAATTGTAGAAAAATTTACATACATATCACACAATTCTTGTGTATTTATATGTTTAACTCCTAAGCCTTCATAGTAAAACTTCTAGTTTTATAAATTTTATACTTGACTTTAGAAAACAAGTAATCATAATATTTTTGAAATGATATTCAAAATTTGGGTTCTATGCATATAAACATGAAAGTTTAATTATTAGTTGTGTAAATACATAAGAATTGTGTTGTATGTATGCAAATGCCTCTTAATTTATTGCCTAATTTTTTAACAATATTAATTACAAGAGACATTAACATACATTACACCAAATTCTCATTTATTTACACATCTCAACTTAAACATTATCATTTTTTATATTTATAATACTCAAATCTTTAATATCACATAAAAACTAATATCATTTTATTTCTTAAAAAATAAATAAAAATTTTCAAGTATAAGTAAGATGTATGCATGTAAAAAATGAAGTTTAGTGTTAGAGATATAAATACATAGAATTGAGGGTGTATTATCAAAGTACTTTAAATTGGATCAAGCAGCCATAGACATGACACATGTCGAAGAGTCGATTTTAATGAGCGCTAAAAGCTATCAGTTAATATGGAGCAGACGATTCAATTGACCAGACAAAAAAACTTGATCAAATGAACATAGGTGTGACCAACCTTCTTTTTTAGAGAAGGGCCTCAAATGCTCTCCCATATAAGTAAAATTTGATAGACGTTTGGGGGTAGGGGGACTGAGGAGGGGGGGCAATTGCCCTCCTGGACTCTACCTGGAAGTAAGCGAAATGAAGTTTCGACAAGTAATGATTCAACAATGATAATGATTATATTGACAGTTATGACGATTGATCGAAGATAAAAAATTTCAAATACATTATCGATATTTCATAATGTAATTTCTTTCTAGAATAAACATTGAAATAATGGCGCATGTAAAGAGGGAACTTTTTGGGGAGGCACTGGAATATAGTTTTGACATTTTAAATCTATCTTCTCCTTCATGTTTTATTCATTGGATGTGATTCACGAAAAATCCGAGTTTAGGAATATGTAAGTAGACCTTATTAATTAGAATGCATTATGCATAAAATTCAAAAAAAAAAAA
>NW_018164630.1:984785-990543 GCF_001263595.1 Phalaenopsis equestris | reverse complement strand
TATATATATAAATGTTATTAAGTTTAGAGAAATAACCATTTTTAGTAAATTATATTTACTGCCATTCCAAGCCTGTTTATTTCATCTTCTTCTTCTTTTTATTTTTCATAAAAATGTCATATTTTTCAGTCGAACTTATCTTAAAAAATTTGTAAATAGTTAATTATTTTATTTTATTTTTAGCATGTTATTTCCTATTAAGTATATGTCTGATATGGTTGCAGCGAATGGACAAAAAGCAATTGTAAAGGCCAATAAGATTCATTCCCTAAATGCAAGCAATAGAAATAAGGGAGATCTGCATGTATAACCATTGAAATATAACCATGTAAATTCCAAGTTATGATGCTTACCAAGTAAAATAAAGGCTCTACCTTGAACACCGGATGCATAGAATATTATCTAGAAGGGTTATAGAGAGCAAGATGATATTGCTCTATCTCAAACTCGAAGAAAAGCTTTGAAAGATTCAAGAAAGATGGACAAGGATGCTCTCTATCTCATCTATCAAGTGGTGGATTTAAGATTCGTTCAAGAAGATCTCAAGTGCAATCACAACAAAAGAAGAATGGGAGAAGCTTGAAACTTGCAGCAAATGAGTGGAACAAGTTCAGAAGATTCGCCTTCAAACTCTTAGATGTGAGTTTGAACTCTTATTCATGGAAGAATCTGAATTAGTTTCACATTATTTCTCTAGAGTATTGGCTATTGTCAATCAATTAAAAAGAAATGATGAGAAGTGAGTGAAGTAAAAATTATAGAAAAAGTTCTTCATTCTCTTAATCTAATTTTTTTTGTATATTGTTACTACTACTGAAGAAATTAAAAATTTAGAAAGAATGAGTGAGGAGCTATTATTGGGTTCTTCACAAGCTCATGAGGAGAACAGAAGATGAAAAAATAATAAGAAGCAATGACACAACTTCTTCAACTCAATTTGAAAGAAGAAAGCTTTTGTAATGATAGATGCCAAAGAGGAAGAGGGTGTGTCTGAGAACATGATCGTGGACAAGGAAGAGGAAGAAGTGAATATAACAATTCCAATGATTTCAATATGAATGTAAAAGTTGAAATCAACAAACATGAAAAGGTCTAAAGAACATTATTTTTATAGATCGTGCCCATTTGAGATAGTTTTGTTCATTAAGTTTTATAACTATGAGGTAAGGTGGTAAATTCTAAGGAAAATATTCACCTAATATATCCCTTATGGGAGCTAAAGGGTGAGGTATGATGGTTTTGGAATTATTGGAACCGATCAATGTGGTCAAATTTCTTTGAACTCCCCTCATCATTATTAATTTATACGGCATACTCAGAATAAA
Organism: Phalaenopsis equestris; assembly: GCF_001263595.1. NCBI lineage: Eukaryota > Viridiplantae > Streptophyta > Magnoliopsida > Asparagales > Orchidaceae > Phalaenopsis > Phalaenopsis equestris. The sequence continues at coordinate 989,218 of NW_018164630.1, read as the reverse complement.
AAAAAAATTAAAAAAAAAACATCAAGAACCATGTGGAACACCTTTACACTGCGATCAATAACAGTGCATAACTCTTGTACGCCATGATTAGTTCACTTTCTTGCACAAGTGGCATGAAACATCTTTATGCCGCAATCCCATTCGTTATTTTCGATCAAGAATGACGCGAAACTCCTGTACGTCACGATCCGTTCACTTCCTTGTGCACATTTGTACCCTGTGATCCCATCGTTGGCATCTCAACCAGCAAAAAAGTTGTGACCTTGCATTTGTATGTGATTCCGATCTTAGCAACTAGCTCTAATCATGACAGGATTGCTTCGCCACAAGTTCTAATTGTGACCGGATCACTTCGCAGCTAGCTCTAGTCACAGCTGGATCACGATGATTGAGCGAGAGGAGGAGAATACGCAATCATCATTAATCGATGTCTTCGCTCTGGTTGTTTCCTTCTCAGTGAGCTTTAATCGATAATGTATGTCAAGGGGTCACGAAACAAAATTTGGGTGAAAGTTGTCAATGAAATTAGGGCTCTGATATCGTGTAGTATTTTGGGATGAGAAAAATAATTATCCCTCTTCAATTTCATAAAAAAAAATTACAGGTTAAATAAAGGAGATTGTCTCCAATATTGAGAAAACAAAAATATCTGTGATGACTCTCCATAGTAAAAGAAGGGAACACAAATTATGACATATCAATAATAGAATATACTAAAAATAGAAAATACTAATAATAGGAGATATTGGAAATCCAACAAATATACTTCCAAAACATTTCCCGACTTTCTTCAAAATAAAGGAATTATTTCTTAGCATTTATGCCTAAATAAATGTCAACAAATGCTGTTGCAGAACATAAAATTCATTACATGTTATATATTGTCCAAATCTTTTACTCCATCTACATTTTGTTTTGAAGTACCGGCCATGAAAGTACCCATCAAAGTCATACACCTAGATCTTACTCTGCACTATGCACACACTTAGATATTGCGACTAGGACACTATGCGGTAGATTATGTGTTAAGCTAGGACTAGGGTGTTTAAGTAGTTTTTTTTTTTATATTCTAGCTATAGTTCTCTATTGTTTGGTTGCTCTAGCTAGACAACTTTTGTATATGCCTTTTTCTATGTTTACTGGAGTTTGAGACGAGCGCTGGTATATTAGAAGCAGTCTTCTTGCAAAAAAGAGTTGTAATGATTTATACTAACGTCTTTTCTGCAAGTGATGTTAAGCTCTCCTCCCACCGGGCATGTGTTGACCTCATTTTCGGATGAGGTCTTCACTTCTCTCCTTCGAGCCTAGGGACTAGCTTTAGCCTTCTATTATTTGACCCTCCTAGAGGACTAGTATCGGACCCACACCATTAGAAAATTCGAGTCATGACTAGTATCGGACCCACACCATTAGAAAATTCGAGCCATCTCGTCACTCCTTCAAGTCTCGCATGGGCGGTCCCGAATCCTTGGCATTTCACTGAGTTGATTAGGACCGACACATGAAACTCAAGTTGAGTTCCTATATTAATAAGAGCAGCCCCTAGGGAACCCCTTTGTGACCCGAACGCTCGATAATGCCGCATTTTGTGCACGCATTGCACCCCCGCACGATTTTGACTTAAATTGACTCGCCCGTCGGCGAACTCGTCCGGACGATCCCGGATGACGAAACGGACCACACGAATGCGTCCGTGACATCAATTTTAGCTAGGAATGACACACATATCGTTATTGTTTCGCGCGCGAGCGATTAGCATGAATTTCAATGCTTTAATTAGTGGTGCACGGATCCGGGCTCAACCCATATTCGACTCGGATTTGATTCGGGCTGGACTCGAGCTGAACATGAGCTGATTGAATCAACTTATATGATTTTGAATTCCAAACTTTAAATTTCAAATTTATCATTTAATCCCTCGTTAAACTTTTTCAATTAAATTATTGCCGCTCAAGAAAACCATTTAATTCCTCGCCAAGGCTATCAATAACGGCTCCCTCGATTATACTAATTTGCCTCGTATCCTCTTCGGCAGAAGGTTGGACAGGATCATCCCCACGTTGCAGCCCCGCTCTCGAGAGATCCCACTGGATTCCTTCTTCCTCTGCGCCGAACCCCACATGCTCGATACCAGCCTCCCGCTCCTCCAGTTCGAAGCCCCTCGCCTCACCAGCTCCCTTTCGACCGAAGACCCCCTGCTCACCAGCCTTCTCCCGCTCGTCTTCTTCCTCTCCCGAGAATCCTCTGCATTGATCCCTCTCCTCCAATTCGAAACCCTCTCATTTAACCCGCTTCCTTTTTTTCCTCCTCCGCTCCCCTCAGCACCGACCCTGCTCGCCAGCTCTCTGCCTGATTCGACTCTCCTGGCTCAATCCTCCGCTCCTTGGGGATTGTTCTCATCTCTCCCGCTCTCCTCCCAACTACTATTCGACTCCTCCTCTGCTCGACAGCAGAATACTCTCCCGCACTCGCTCGCCTCCTTTCTTCTTCCCGTTTGACTAGCCTGCTTCGGCATCCCTCCTGGTCGAACAACCTGCCTGCCTCGTCTCCTCTTCACTGTGTTTTTGCTTCCCCTGCTTGAAACCCCTCCAATCTCCGTACCCCAACTCGAGACTTCTACCTGAAACAATCGAGGAAGTCGGACTTCCTTTCCAAGTGGTTGAACACTTCCCTGCAGCCGCACCCTGCTACAGGTGTTAATCCCTGCAGGTTTTCGACATTCCCTCCTTACGACTTCCAGGCATCCCAGACATCCTCTATCTGTTGTCTTTCAAGCAGAGCAACCCAACTTGCATATATCCGTAGGAAACTCCAGCCCTAAGCAGAGTAGTCTCCTTTCCCCGTTGTTCTTCTCTGCAGGCTTTCTTGCAGGTCTTCCCTCCTACAGACAGACCTTCCCCACAACCAGATTCTGAACCCTCTTCCTTGCCCGCATCGGAGGTAGCAGGGGTAGAAAAGGAAGGAGCGCAGGACTTCTTCGAGCTTCCGAAATACTTAGAACACATAACCTTAATAATTGCAGCGATTGGGTAACAAAGCATTGTCTTGTTCCTGTGCTTGCTCATGTTATTTATATGTCACTGGTCACATGATTCTCATGGATTTGCATTTCTAACACCATAAACTTTAATTCCAGATTTTTTGGAGTTTTGTGCATCATGCAAGTGATGATTTGCCTACTGTTTTGGAGTCTTTAAATGCAGATTTTCAGGCCCATTCATTTACTGTTTTTGGAGAGCCTTGAACCCCATTTAAGTGCTAATTTGCTTAAGATTTTGGAATCTTTAAATGCAGGTTTTTGCGCCAATCCATTCACTATTTTTGAGGAGCTTTATACCCCACATAAGTGCTGCCCACCGTTGTTTGGATTCGTAGGAGATCACATAGGTGTTGTCCACCATTGTTTGGGTGTGTTGTTTGGGTTCGTAGGAAGCCATCTAGGTGTTGCCCACCGCTATTTGTGTTCGTAGGAAGTCATTTAAGTGTTGTCCACCACTGTTTAGGTCCGTAGGAAGTCATTTAGGTGCTACCCACCACTGTTTGGGTTCGTAAGAAGCCGCATAGGTGCTGACCATTGTTGTTTGGGTTCATAAGAAATCATACAGGTGTTGTTCGAAGTTCCTAATTGTTGTTCGGAGCCGTAGGAATCACCGTACACTTGCTAGTTGTTGCTCAGAGCCGTAAGAGAAGAAGTAGTAAGATCACCGTACTAGCTCGCTAGTTGCAATCAGGAGTTGTAGGAAGCATTAGGATCACATGTTTGGAGTTCTTAGCCGTTGTTACGACTTGTTCTATTGTTTATTGTTTTCTTCTTTTCTCTGCAATTTATTTAAATTCCCTGTAAAGTATATTGTGCTTGGTGAGCTAAATATGCAACAGGGATAGCAGCAGATACGCCACGTATGCAGACACATTTTATTTGTTGTCGCTTCTTCATTACAATTTATTCTTGCTCTAACACATTATGCAGGTACTGAATACAATTTCACTTTTAAAACAAAACAATTTTTCAAAATTAAACAACATTTTCAAAAAAAAAAAAAAACATAACACATTCTTTCAAATTTACGGGAGTCCCTCGGAGGAGGTAACCTACGGTTGCTAATGAGATCTCTCCGGTTTAAATGGATTTCATAATTCGTTTAAGCTAAGTAAATTCAAAAGAAAATAGTGATACCAGAACGAAAGAACCGTGTGATTCTAACCGGTATCGCTCTAATCGACTTTAACATCTCCCATGAAACTTAAATGATCATAACCTTAAGAAATATTTGATTTGACATCATGACTTGACACATTAGAAAATTTAAACCCGCTTCGACGAGGAGTTTGGAGCAACTTCGTGAGCAGTGCAGCAAGAAGTTTGGAACATACTACAAGTGGAGGTGGTCGTCATTTTACAACAACAAAACAAGTCTACACCAGCTAAACTC
>NW_018164630.1:981956-984685 GCF_001263595.1 Phalaenopsis equestris | reverse complement strand
AAAAAAAAAAAATGTAGCAAAGCCAAATCTTATATTAATATAATTAAAATCTACTAAACTATTTGAAAGAACTTTTTTTCAATATTCAAACATGTCAAGACTGCTAATTTCGCATTACAAATATCACAGAAAATAGCCAAAAATGTATTTTTAAACTACCGTTAAAACGCTCCCCATTATCAGATGCCTGTTCATCACAAAAGTGAAAAAAAAACGCAGTATCAAATCAATTCAATATGTATATAAGCAACAAAGAAGAGAAGAAACTTCACCGGCCATTAAAACCCAGAGATCACTATTTCCTCTTCAAAACGGAGGTAGGGTTGCCATCGAAGAGGTCATCAATGTAAGATTCCAGATCCTCCGGCCAAAACTTTATGTACTTCTCCGTCTGTCTTCCAGGATCCAGATACTGGCTGAATCGGCCGATAAATGACCGATACGCCGGCACCACCACCGCCGATACCGATACCCTCAGCTCCGACTGCAACTGTTCATCGCTCACCAACCAGCCGCTCTGTGTCTTGTGTATTTCCTCGAACATGGAGTTAAAGATCTTGAATCTCTCCTTCAGAACCGGCTTCGAAACCCCGCCTTTCACCTGCAAACCTTCGTCTTTGAAGCAGCCCAATATCTTGGACCATGTCTCCCTCTGGTAGTTCTTGTGATACTTTCGTAAATCCGATGATTTCTTTCTGCACCACGTCTCACCTAAAAGCTCTTTAATTTCCGCTGAACTTTTGAACTTTTGCACGATGTATCTTCCATTGTTCATCATGAAGATGCTGCTGAGAGCTAGGTCTTTGTAGAGATTTGCTTTTGATTCCAGGTTGGCGTTGAGCAGGTCCATTACTTGGACTACCTGGGAGGCAAATAAAAGGCTCCGGCCGCTATTGCCTGCCGATCGGCCGCCGTCGCGGGCTGAGTTATCGTCTTCCTCTTCTCCGTCGTATGAAGACGATGATGCCGGCATCGAAATATCTGTTTTTCGGTGATCATTGAAAACCTGCTCGAGTGTGTTCTTGTACTCGCAGGCGTATTTGAGGTAGTTCATAACGTAGCGGGTGAGGGGATGAACGGCGCCGCCGGGTACAGGGGCTTTAGCTGCGTCGGATTTGATGGAGATCTCCAAATCGCAGAAAATGAAAACGGCTGCTTCGCCGAGGCGAGTGCGGACAGATGACAGATCCATCTTGATGTCTTCGTCAACGGTGTGAGAATCGAAGATTTCGTCGAGTTTGGGGATCATATCGCGGAGGGCTTCGTACATGTCGAGAACTTTGAAGAGCTTTTCGGCGGAACGTTTGGTCATGGAGACCGCTTCGGCGAAGGCCAAGAGTTGGATGAGGAGGTTGCGAGCGAGGTTGCGGATGATGCTGTCGACAATGGGGCGGTGAGGGCCGTCGAATACGCTTTCGCAGAGCTCGCGTTCACGTGGTAAGGAGATGGTGATGGCTTGGCGAAAGGCTTTGGTCCACGAAGCGATTTCGGGTTCTAGGGTTTCCCAAGGCATGCGGAGAACGTCGTCGATGCTAATTCTATCGAAGCCATTGTCAGAGAGACTGGCATCCATGGCGTTGCGCCGCGCGATTGTGTAAACCTGGCAGCATTCTGTTTCGTATCCGGAGGCGATCATGGCGCCGGCGATGTGGCGGAGGCGGGTGGCGCTTTGATGATCAGGGCGAGGGGATGAGAGATCGGCGGAAGGGGAATCAGGAGACGGGGATAGGTCGGAGAAATTTGGTTGTAGAACACAGCGATCGGGCTCGTGAACAAGACTGAATGAGGGTCGGCGTTTTGTCTTGGATGCGCCGGAGGTGGACTCCGCTGGCGGTTTCCTCGACTTGGAGGAAGGATCGTAGATGAGGAGGGAATGGAACTCATCCTCCAAGAACGCCATAGCGTGGTGGACGACGGCGCCGATCTGGTTCATGGCTTGATAATACTGGGGATCCGCGCCGGCGAAGAAGGAGAGAGCCGCAGTGAGCTTAGAGGCCCGATCAACGGAATCGAGGAAGCTAGGGTTTTCGCTGGAATCCAACGACCATCGATCTCCGCCGCATTCGTACTTAGCAATCTCTTTCTCGAGCAATGCGGTGAATCGGAGAATGGCGATGTCGGGGATCTCCGGGACGGACTCCGGCGAGTCACCGAGGTTGCGGAGGATGGCGAGGAACTGGTCGATGTCATCGGAGAGGGAAAGGAGATCGTAGTGCTCCGGGATTTCTCCGGCGACTGTAGTGATCTCGTCGTTGTTGTCCTGTTTCTCATTGGCCGGTGAATCTTCTCTCTCTTCTCGTTCCTCTTTGCCGCCATTTTCTACATCGTTTTCTCCGGCGACTTCGGCGGCGTCTTCGGAGATGGGATGAAAGTGAAGGGAGCTGAGGGAGAGGATGCGATCGGAATGGCGGAGTTTGTCCTCGCGAGAGGAGGTGAAGCTAGATGATTTTTGGGGAATGGGAGAAGGGTTTCGCTCCATTGTTTTGCCTTTCTGCTGCTATGTGAAAGAAGAGGTGAGGAGGGAGAAGGTTAATGGACGTGAAGGGAGGGGAGGTAGAGAATGGGGAAGAGGAGGAAAGTCGTTGTATGGTCGTGGGGCGTTGCATGGAAGACGAGGATGGAAAAGGAGAAGGCCGCACGTTGCGGGTGGTCGATTAAATAATAGCAATCCTGCGCCTTAAAACAGAAGATAGAAGAGATTATTAGAAAACCAGTGGCGGTTTATTTTT
>NW_018164630.1:951462-981856 GCF_001263595.1 Phalaenopsis equestris | reverse complement strand
TAAGAGTCACACTAAAAATGGTATAGGTGTAATTATGGATAAATGTTTGAAAGATAATTTGTAAAAATTAATAGGGATAAAATTATAGCCCTTAAAATTGTTGTTGATACTAAAATTTTTAATATTATAAGTTTTTATGCTCATCAAGTAGGCTTAGATATAGGTTCTAAAGGAAAAGTTTGGAATGACTTATAAGAATTAATACAAATATACCTCTTGAAGAAAGAATATTTATTAGAGGAGTTTAAATGGACATGTCTGTTGAGTGGTAGAAGATTTTAGAAATATTCATGGTGGCTACGGAGTCATATTAGATTTTATTTTAGCGTATAATTTTGTTATTGCTAATAATTTATTCAAGAAAAGAGATGGACATATTATTACTTATAAGAATGGATTTAATAAAACAAAAATTAATTAGTTTCTTATGAGAAGAAGAGATCGTCGAGAATGTAAAGATTGTGAGATCATTCTAAGTGAGGATTTAAGTATTCAACATCGATTATTAGTTTTAGATATTAAGATGAAGAGTTGTAAAATAAAGAATACTAGGAATCATTGTCATAGAATTAGATTGAGAACCTAAAAGACATAAATAAAATTGTTTTTATGAGTAAACTTCAAGATTTCAATATTCGGGATGTTCAAGAAGAAGCAAATTCTATGTGGGATGAAGTAACAAACACTATCAAACTTGTGGCTAAAGATGTACTTGGAGAATCAAAAGTAAAAATATCTATAAGTAAAAGTAGTTGGTCGTGGAATAACAATATGCAAGTTTATTGAAGATGGAAATCAAAATTTGCTTTTCTTAGAAAAAGATATTCAATATAGATAGATGAGTTATTTTGATACTTTTCAATAAAGTTTTTGAAAATACGATCAATCTTAGTGATCTTAATATCGTTATAATAATAAAATATTTCATTTTTACCGTCACAGTAGTGAAGAAGTAGTTGAGGAGACTTTAAAGAAAATCAACGGTGGAAAGCCTATAGGACTTGATGGCCTATAGGACTTGATGATATTTAGGAGATTTGAGAGTTTTTTGGCTTACTAATCTCTTTAATACTACTTTAAAAACAAAAAAGATGCCCGAGGAGTGGAGGAAGAGTATTTTGGTCCCCATGTTTATAAATAAAGGGGATGTATAAGAGCGTGCAAATTATAGAGGAATTAGGATGACGTGTCATACTTTAAAATTATGAGAGAGGGTAATTGAACATAGGTTAAAACATATTACAAAGATTTTCATAATCAATTTGGAGTTATGTCGGGAGGTCTGCTATGGAAGCTATACATTTATTGAGAGGTTTAATGGAGAATTACATAGAGAATAAGGAGGATTTTCATATGATTTTTATTAATTTAAAAAAAGCTTACGATAAGGTTCCAAGAGATATCCTTTAGAGAGCTCTAGAGAAGAAAGGTGTTGATATATGAGAGATTACCTAGTTCACTGCGACCAGAGGCTCCCACTCAAGGGCCATTGTGTAGGCTTCCTCAAGTCTCATAATAAACTTTATAATTCTTTGTGTTTTTTGATAATTTTCTTGAATAGTATCTTTATAATGTTAACTCCACAAGGTCTCAAGGGACAATGCATCCCCTGTGAACCATAAGACCTTTCAGTTTAGTATAACATTTGTTGATGTTCATACCTCATTATATAAATCATAAATCGCTTGATCAATAAGGAAGAGATGCACGCTGTTGATATGACTTCCTTTAATTTGTTTCAAAGTTCAAAAATATTTTCATATGCAATATTAGGTGAGATGGAATTGAGGATCTACCCTTTGATAAGAAAGCTGTAATGAGCCCATTGTTTGATCTCAACCACTAATACACAGAGAGTACTGGTAATGGTATAATCAAATAAATTCAAGCATCTTTGTTTTTGGTGATGAGAGCCATAGGCATGGCTTGACCACTTATGGGATCATTTTCTTGCATCAATAATTGAGTCACAAGAACCAAACTTCATAGAAATGATGAACTAAGAGTGAATTTCTAAGATACTTGTACCTATAGGAACAAGGAGAGAGGATGCTTTGTGCCAAAACAAATTGGTGAGAGCGTAGGTTCCTTTTCCATAGGCTGTGAATGCTATGTATAGATGAAATACCAATCTAAATCCTAAAATCCGCCTCACACAGAACGAGTTTCCTATTCTATTTCATATCAGAAAGGAAACAAATAAACAGTAGTAAACATGAAATTATTACAACAAGAAGAAGAAAAAATGGAAGCAACAAAATAACTACGACGAAGACAACCTTTTTCTCCATTGTGTTCTATTGAGCACCATATTTTCATTAATTCTAATAAATTAAGTTCATTTTTTTATACAACATTCCTAAGTCTTTCTAGGTCTACCTCTGCCTTTCTTAACATAAGTCGGCTCTAAAACACCAACTCTCATAATTGGATCATCAGATGGTCGATGTTTAATGTGACCAAACCATCTAAGACGACTCTCTCTAATTTTACCCGCCACTGGAGCTACACCAACCCTATCACAGATATAATCATTTCGGATTTTGTCCCTAAGTGTAAAGCCACTCATCCACCTAGCATTCTCATCTCGACAACCCTTAACTTACTTGTATGCTTCTATTCTAAAGGCCAAAATTCAAAGCCATAGAGCATTGCAGGTCTCACCACCATCTTTTTCTTTCAGTCTAAGTGGTACTTTTCTATCACACAATAGACCCCAAGCATTCCTCCACTTCAACCAACCAACTTGAATTCTACTAATAACATCCCCATCGATATCACCATCACTAAAGGTCACACCTTTTAATAATTTGATCACCCATAATTACAACTCGGTCACTAGAGCTGCTACTACTAAAATTACATTCCATATATCCAACATTGTTAATTAGCATGGCCAATACAATTAGTTCAGCATAAACAATAAACACTTGTTTAGGTACTTTTACTTCTGCTCATGTTTTTAGTTTAAAAACCAATTATAGCTTCGACAAGGGAATTGACTATATGGTCTGCTCATCCAAATTAATGATCATCAGGACACCTGTTACTGCTCATAGTGTGCATTTACCAAATCATACACCCTTACTCAGGCAATGCATATTTATTATTAAATCGTCATTTCCAATATATTAAGTTCATTCTTATCCTATAGGATGATTTCTAGGTATAATTATGGACATCTTAAGATGACCTATACTTATCATAAAGGACATGGCTCAATCTTTATTTTTTATAAGAAGTATGTTGTTGTGGAGGTCTATATGCCTAGGTAGCACACTGATGTGATGGTACATAAATAATTATGCTGTAATTTTTCTTAGCACACTCAATGGACTTGTACCAAAATGATTATGTTAGATAGATAAGCTACTCGTTCTAGCAAGGAAGTGCTTTACTACATAATAAGTGGTGCTCTAACATTGTAGTGATGAGCATTCAGGATGCTCTTGGAATTGCAATTGGTGGAATCTTACCAACGTAGGATTGTAAATTGTACCAATTATTGTAGGGGGTTGCAAGGAAGATGGAGAGAATATGATAGTAAAGTGTACTAATTATTGTTTGGGGTGAGAGGAAGATTGTGAGAATTGGAGGGAGCAAAACTAAATAGCACAAAAAATATCATGAAGTAGAAATAGTTGTAGAAAATCGCTCCTTTACAACATTAGTCTTCTTCTCATACTCCATCGTAGACATAGATTCAATCTATTCAAAATTTTCTTAGTTTGAAGTACAATATTCTCATATGCATATGAAGCATCAAGTGCAATTGCAGTTCCTTCAGGCTTATTTGGCTTGTCATGCATTGAGTGTGACTGATTATCACAGTTCAAAACTTTAGCTATGCATAGCTATAAGGAGCAATTTCTATTATTAATTATGCAAGAGTGCAAGAAGAGATTCAGGTCGTACAAATGTGAGTGTGGAAAAGTAAAACTTTTGATTCTTGGATTTGTGAATGAAAGTTTCGAATGTTTGTGTTTGACTAAAAGAGTATGAGGCAATTCTATGCTTTAAGGAGATATTTGTCGTGCTAGATTTATGGACTGTTTTAAGCATAAGTGAAGTCATTGCTCTAGTAACGTTATTGTGAATGTATGATGGTGGTGGGCGGAATCTTGAGGTACCCTTTATATAGTGAAGGGTCCTTTATACATACCTAAAGTGTTTAAAATAGGTAAAGAATGATCTAACATAACTCTTTAAATATTTAAATTATGGAATATATTTAAAGCATGCTTATACTAACGTGGACATATAATGATGATTTGTATGGAGAAGAATTGATTGATGTGATTGCTCTGACATTATCTAGTCCTTTAGTTGACAACACAAAATAATAAGGAAACTCTCAATTAGGGTTTTCTACCTATAGCCCATCTTAAACCCTATGAAGTATAAAAAATCATATTATTTTTCTTTTGCACTATAATTGGTATTAAGATGAAGAAAAAACTAAAGATGTTCCGTAACTTATGACTACATATAGCTTTCTTTCAAAGCCCCAATCCTTAAGATTTGTGTTTAGACGGAGATTCACCTGTAACTCCTACCTCAAATTGCGATCAATTATTTGAAAACCCAACATAGCTATCATAAACCATATCAGTTTTTGAGGATGCAAATCAATAGATAATTAGGTTGGGCTTGATACATTAGTGGACAAAAACTCATACAATCCTAAATACTTTGCTAGTTCGTAAGTGTATCATTAGTATTTTGAAATCAAAACTTTTCAAGTCCATTGCAGATATTTTTAAACCTAGTCTCATTTTACCATTAAAATCTTAACTATAATTTAGTTTAACTTTTAAAATTCCCTAAAAGTACTACAAAATATCTCAATCATCTTTGAAATTCTTTTTGGGGTCCTATTTCCCAAAAGATCATGTTAGACTTTTTCCTAAAGCTAAGAAGGCTTTATAGGGTTTTTGTTGAGGTCTGCTACATTATTTTAGTTCAAGTTTTGTTATGGTATTTTGCACCATATTCAACGTAAATGATAAATGCATCTCTTGTATAGGGAGATCCATTGTTGTAATTAATGACCATTGTATTTAACTTTAGCTAACACTCAGAGACAAAATGCGAAATGAATATATCTGTGATAGGGTTGGTGTAGCTCCAATGACAGACAAAATTAGAGAGAGTCGTCTTAGATGGTTTGGTCACATCAAACGTCGACCATCTGATGATCCGATTAGAAGATTAGATATTTTAGATTCGACTTATGTTAAGAAAAACAGAGGTGGACCTAGGAAGTCTTGAGCATATTGTATAAAAAATAACCTTAATTTATTATAATTAAATGAAAATATGACACTAAATAGGACACAATGGAGAAAAAGGATTTATGTGGCCAACCCCACTTAGTGGGACAAAGGTTTTGTTGTTGTTGGATTTAACTTTAGCTATGTTAAGTTGGTTATTGCTTTTAATTTTTCTATGGCTTGTATTTATTAGTTTTCTTTTAGAGGATGTTACTCTTTTACCATTAAAATTCTTTGTGATCGCATACTTTTTAAAATATATGAACTATTGGGAAGTTGTAGCCTGAATGTTATAGACCTCAAAAAAAGGGGAAAAAAAAACTTTCTTATATCCAAAATAGTAAGGATGCCATTTGTTAACCTGAATGAAAACTAGACTGCTAGCTTATCCACTATATATAACTCCACAATGTAGCTTCCGACAGTGGTGCTGCCAATATCATCTTTATGGAATCCTAGTTATTTTATTTTTGATAAATTTGGGATCCTAATTTCATTATTCTAAACTCCATGGTTTTTTTTGTAAAAGTTACATGATTTATGACTTCCAAAGATCCATAAACTAATATAATTTGCATAATATATGTAATATCTCATTATTTATCTTACTTTTTACATTGGAATGTGCTCATAGAACTCAAAGTGATTTTTAAAGTTTCTTTTGGTGTGAAAATTCAATATTTTTCTATAAAGCTCATTGTGCAAATTCCAAACGAGATAAAGCTGAAACACTACCACTATCAAATAATCTTATATCAAAGCAATGCCATAATCTTATTGTTCTCATTGATCAGACATTGTCTGTTAGCATGACCAATCCAATGAGTTCATCCACAACAAAGAAAAATTGTTGAGATACTTGTCTTTCGCCTACATTTTTAGTTATAAAACCAATTGTATGTTTGACACAAGGGCAACTGATCATATGATCTGCTTTCCAAATCAATGATCATTGGTACACCTATTAGTGCATCTTGTGTGAATTTACCAAATCATACACCATTAATCATGAAATGCATATTTATGGTCAATTTGCTGTTCCCAATATATTGAATCCATTCTTATCCTGTAGGATGATTTCTATGCAACTTATGATACCTATAATTATGTTTAATTTTCTTCATTAGATTGTCAAACAATTTTGAGGTACCATTTATATAGTAGAGGGTCTTTAATACATACCTTAAATGTTTAAGATATGTAAATATGATATAACTTACTCATTAGATAATCAATTTATGGAACATATTTAAAACATGCTTATACTATTTTTACATGGACATATGGTGATGATTTGTTTGGAGAAGAATTGATTGGTATGATTGCTCTGTAGCATTCGTCTAGTTCTTTAGCTCACAACACATGCAATAATAAAGAAATTATAATTTAAGGTTTTCTACCATAGAGGCTCTTAAACCCCCATGAAGTATAAAAAATCATATTGTTTTTCTTTTGCACTTCAATTGTTATCGAGATTAACTTCACAATCTCGAAAGAAAAAGCTAAAGATGTTCCATGACTTGAGACCACTTATAGCTCTCTTTGAAAATTCAAATTCTCAAGATTGTTTAGAGGAAGATTCACGTATAACTCTTACCTCATTTTGGGATCAATTACTTGAAATACCAACATAGCTATCATATACCATATCTGTATTTAAGGATGCAAACCAATGAGTAATTAGGTTGGGCTTGATACATTAGTTAAAAGTCACATTTACAGTCCTAATTACTTTTCTAGTTAGGTACGCGTATCATTTATATTTTGAAATCCAAACTCCTTGACTTTTAAGTACATTGCAGAGATTTTTAAGCCCAACCTCGCTTTTACAATTAAAATCAGAACTATAATTTAGTTGAACTTTTAAAATTACCTAAATATATTGCAAAAAACCTCCATCATCTTTGAAATCCTTTTTGGGGCCCCTCTATTTCCAGAAGAGCATGTTAGAAAACTTGTACCAGAGAAAACTTTATATGGTCTTTGTTGAGATCTGTTTCATTTTTTTAGTTTCATGTTTTTTATGGCCTTTGCTCTCTGTTCAACATAAATGCATCTCTTGTATATGGAGATCTGTTGATGTAATTAATGAACATTGGATTTTAACTCTCGCTATGTTATGGTGGTTGTTGCTTTAAATTTTTTTTTTTTTAATGCAGTGTGTTAATTGGTTTTCTTTCAGTGGATGCTAATCTTTTACCATTAAACTGCTATGGAATCGCATGTTTTTTAAAATATTAGAGCTATTGGGAAGCTGTAGGCTAAATGTTATAGACTTAAAAAAGAAAATCCCTTTCCCATATCCAAATAGTAAGGACGCCATTTGTTCAAGCACATGAATGCTGGCTTATCTACCATTTATATCTCCGTAATTTAGCTTCCCACACTAGTGCTGCTAATATGTTTTTTTTAATCTTAGCTATTTTATCTAATGATAAGTTGAGAATCTAATTTCATTATTTTAAAGTCCATGGCTTTATTTATAGAAGTTACATGATTTTTGACATGGAAAGATCAGTGAATTAATGTAATATGCTTAATATATGTAGTATCTCATTATTTATTTTATTTATTACATTGGATTGTTCTCATAGAACTCAAGGTGAATTTTAATGATGCTTTTGATGGGAAAATTGATTTTCCCTACCTGGTCATTTGTTTACTTCACTTACGATCCATCAGGAGCTCCTCTTGTATTTTTTTTGTGTTCGTCGTTTTTTTGTATCTACTCTTCTTCAGAGAATGGCCCTAAAACAATGGTTAGGTTTTTTGCTTTGGGATTTACCTTATTATGTTCGATCAAAGAAATAAACCCTACATTGATGAAAAAGCTCCATGAACTAGGTACACCATATTGATGGAGTAGTACATTTATTAATTATCTACATGCTAAATATAAATGGTTATCATATGAACCACTAGTATGCTTCAACTCTGTTTCAAATGAGTAATATTTTCTTTTTAATAGAAGGTTGAATGAATACAATTTCTGCACTGAAGATAGATTTATATTCTTTTTATATTTTTTTTTTTTTTTTTTGTTTGCAGTGTTCATTTGTAGAGCATCGTAATTACAAGATTGTTTATAGACGGTATGCTTCACTTTTCTTCTTGGTTGGGGTTGACAATGACGAGGTGAGTTTGCTTGCTATTTTTTAGACATTTCTTGTTTTAAAGAAATATATTTTATCATGATGATATATTTTCTGTTAAAAAGTATCTTCTGACTTCACCTATGAACAAATAGGAGAATAAGAAATAAAATTAAATCAAATTCAATTGATTTAACGGACCTACTAATTAATTGCAAAAGATTGGAAATGCATTGGTATACAATTCACTCCAGTAAATGATGCTGGTGAAGCAAAACAACATGATCAAGCATAGTGATTGTATAGGATGCAAGCATGATATGAAACGGCATTTTTGTTAGATCTTACTTTTTATTGGTAGGTTGTACAAAATATATAGCATCCATTGATGCATTGGATGCTTATTTTGAAAATCTAGTCCACCGCTATAAGGAAAAGAAAAAAAGAAATAAAACAAGTTAGATCAAGAGCTCTGACAAAAGGTTCACTTAAATAAATGAAAAACTCACAGTTGGTGTGAAATGTTGAAGACTTTATTGGAAATTTTTGCTCCATAATCATTTAACTGATATAATTATTAGAGCAAAATGGTAAGAAGCCTTGGGTAAATATTGTTTTCCATTCCAATGATTTCTGATGGGAAGCAATTCGTTGACGTGGCATACTAGATTGGAAAGGAATCCAGTTGAGCAGATATCTCGAAAAAAGTCCATTCTAGTTATGCTCTTAAGAGTTGAAGAAATATTGGGATAAGAAAATCAGATTTATTCTCTTAACGAACATATTCTGAATTTAAAGTTGCGTGAGTAGTGTTGTAATTCTAACATCGTTTCTTTGTTTATCTAACATAATTTCTTTGTTTAAAGCCCTTTTTCATTATTGCTCTTTACTAGCCAAGTTGAGAATATGTGGAAGCATCATCTCAGGTGATGTTGTTGATTAAAGGGAAAACGATATAATTTTTTTGTTGGATCTCTATCAACCGATTGCAGTGAAATCAAATCATAAGGATTAGCCATAACAATAGTGAGTAGGTGCATGAAACTTCTATTCTTCTATTAGTTTGGATTTTTTGTGGATGGATGGTCGTCAACTACATTGCTAGGCTTATCCTGGCTGCCATCTCCTTAATTAGTGATGCAGAAAAGGGTCAACATAAATTAATTACAATATCTATGTTAGGAATAAATGACACTATATTTTTATTTCTTTTTTTTTTTAATTATCATTTGTATTGAATGGTCGTTGTTGTGTCGGAAGAATGAGAAACATGCCAAATGTAAAATGAGTTGGTATTTTAGTCCAATTGGGAGTTCAGAGTGTCACATCACTATTGTCATTGCCACCATATTTTGCCAAGTCATCAAATTATGAATTAGAAAAAGAAATTTGGGATTTCTAGAGGATTCAATTTTTTAATTACAACATTCCATGGAATAAATGGTTTTTGAATTTCTAAGATAGAGTTATGAAGTTAAGAGCAAGTTCTATGGTACATTTATTATAATGTAATTACCCTTTGCATTTCTTATCTTCTTCTTATGTGTAATATTTATAAATATGATGATATTTTTTAGTGAAAGGGCATTGAAATAAGATAGAAATTAGGTTAGTGAGATATTCTTGCTCTTTGTAAAATCTTGGTTCTATTATTTTGATGTTTTCTTAGGTGATTTAGAACAACCCCTTTTTTTATTATTTTATTTTTATATTTCGGCTATTTTTTGTTGCTATTTTAATTCCTACATATATTTCAATTATTTTGAAAGTTCTTTTTAAGTTCTAACATTTCTTTGCCCTTTCTCTCCAAGTTTAGCAAAGTAGTAAAATATTATCACAATCTAGTCATGTGTTATTCCACCTCCACATATCAAAACTTTCACATCACAACTCTTAATTGCTATAGCATATTTTTTTCCATCTTTTTAAGTTATCCATGGAATTTTTATACCATCAAGTCTCCCCACCCGGCCCCCTCTTAAGCGTTAGATAAAACTAGCCATCTAAAAATTACAAGCTCTTCTACTATCCCTTTGTAGGTTTTGCCCACCTTTGGATCTCCACCTTCTCAGAACTCTTTATGACCTATATAACTCCCATTGAGTTATGTTCACATCTAATAAAATCAATCACCCAACTCCCCATTCCAATGTTTACCATAAACCCTGCATCAAATAGTGGATGTAGGTCTTGATGTCATATTTATTTTGGTGTTGGACCATAAAATGGAAGACTATTTGTAAATCACGTTTAATCATTTATCAATTCTAGATGAATGTTTTACTTAAATTTCTCAATCTCAATAGTATATTGTCTATAAAGAGGTATGTGTTGGCACCCATTCTTTTTTTTCTAAGGTTTGATGCTATTGAAAATAGAGATGGTAGGAATCCTTCTAAGAGTAGAATCAATCCTCTTTATGTACAAACATTTGAGGATGGTAAAGGGCTAAGCACCATATCATCCACTTTGAAAGATGGTAGACCTACGGGGAGACATTGTAGTGAAATTCCATGACCACTCCATGAAATTTAGTCTCATCGCTATAAGGAACCACTTTATGGCGTAGGTCACTATTATGTAACCCTAACGAATAGACTGAGACTTAGACGATGACGCCACTGAAATAGTTAAGATAGATACATCACTTTTGTTGGTCTACTTGACCCATAGTTTCCTATAGGCCACTAATATCTAGCATTTTGGCTTAATGGTTATGTTCAATGTGTGTCATGTTAGGTTTGTTAGCACGGAGCTCATTGACTTTGCCATTTCCTCCCTGCCTTTGATTACCTTGCCTTCATAAACATACTCCAAAATGGTCTTCTTTATGACGCAACGGAGCTCATTGACTTTGCCATTTCCTCCCTGCCTTGTCTTTATAAACATACTCCAAAATGGTCTTCTTTATGACGCAACTCGAAGCGGTTCATTGGTAGCCCTTGTCATGTTCCTACATAATATGAAGAGATACTTTTTGGTTCTGGAATATTTATATTCATGCACTCAATTCTTATGTATTTACATATCCAACACCTAAACATCAATTTTTACATATATGCCGCCTTACCCATACATGAAAAGGTGTATTTTACTTTTTAAAAATTAAAATAGTGATATTTTTATGTGATATGAAAGATTTGTGCGGCATGATCGTGTAAATGTAAAAATTAATGTAAATACATAAGAATTGGGCGGTATTTATGTAAATGCCCCGTTTCGCTTTTGCTCGAGATATCAGCGAACTTTTTTCTTCCAAGATTTTTAGATTATTTGTCGCCTAAACAGCTCACTTTCGGATTGTGCACTATCATCAGTCGAGTTTAAGCTATAATGTAACACTTATGTGAATGACGTGGCCTAAACAGCTCACTTTCGGATTGTGCACTATCATGACGACAGTTTAAGCTATAATGTAACACTTATGTGAATGACGTGTTGTTTTGCTTCAATAATATTTTGTTAAAATCTTTTGTTTTATATTTTAATCACCTGCATAAATTTACCAAAATGATACTTTGGACTTGTACAATTCTTAGTTCTTACTAGTCCAAAACCTCTTCTTTTCTTATATGATTAATTCAGCAAACTCCCATAATATTTTTGTTTAAATGATAAGGATAACGTTGTTAATATCATTGGTTGCAAGAAAAAAGGTGAAACAGCCCAATTAAAGCAGCATTTTCTCTGTTGCCAACTGTTCTACCCTGCAAAACTTCATCCTTACTATGCTATTCCTTCTTCCTTTGTAGAATGAGCTTGCCATTCTGGAATTTATACATCTTTTAGTGGAGACCATGGACCGGCATTTCGGAAATGTGGTATGTCTTCTAATGCCAACCTAACCTAACCCTTATATTTAAAAATGTTAACGACATTCTACTTTCATATTTTGATCATATTTCTTAGGGGCACTTACATACATGCCACTCTTTTATATTTAAACAACCAAAATATTTCATCAAATAAAAATACCACTCTTTTAACTTTTAAAAAGCGAGATACATTTTTTCATGCATATATACATTGAAGTTTAGTTGTTAGAAATGCAAAGGTGTAAGCATTGAGCGGTATGTATGTAAACCTTCCAATTTCTTATTTCTTATCAGTGTGAACTTGATATCATGTTCCATCTTGAGAAGGCCCACTTCATGCTCGAAGAAATGGTCATGAATGGCTGCATCGTCGAGACGAGCAAGGCCAATATTTTGAGTCCAATTCAGCTCATGGACAAAGGCTTTTAGTTACAGGTGGTTATCATTCTTTTTCTTAAATCCTGAGCAAGCATTTTCTTTCTTAATGACTGATGTGCGTAAATTTGCTTATCAGTTTTAATCATGGTTTGTTTAACTCCAGTAAGTATTTGGATCAAATATCCGTCACTGTATGTGATTCAGGTTCATCTCATCAATCTGAGACAATTTGTAATAAAAGCTTCAATCCAATGTTGTGAATTATGTAAAGGAAAATTTACATGCATACCATATAATTCCTGTGTGTATTTATGATATTCTGATGGTACAAATCTTGGCATGAAATGATGTTTTTCGGGTGTATTTGATTAGATCTAATGACCTTGTGTTATTATTATTATTAAAAAAATAATGATATATACTCCCTTATGAAAACATAACAAATATAAATCCTTACTATTAGCATGGAAAATGTAGAAAAGATACAGAAAATCATTTGCAGAATGTGCTCAAATCAATATTACATGATTTTTAACAACATCAATAGGTAAAGATAGATGGTAAACAACATGCTTCTTCCAACATGATGACAGTCACATTTATTACAGAGGTTAATTCATTACAAAGGTTCGATGACAATCCAATAAGCGACACAACCCATTAACATTTGGTGAATTGCATTATGAAATTGTAGAAATGTTATGACATTATTAAGCGGAGTATGTCGCCCGAATAATTGAATGATTTTTCAGTCTCTTCAAGACAATGGTTCTTTTCTTCTCTAGACCAATCCTGAGAAGTGGCAATTTGTGCATTTTCAATGAAAGATATATATATAGATTTATACGAAGCATTATGCATTTTAAGAACTATAGGGAAATTTACATATATATTCCACATAATTCTTATGTATTTACATATCTAGCAGTAAAAAAATTGATATTTACATTTATCACACCTTGATGTCATAGATTCATGCATGAAAAGTTGTAAATGGTGATACTTTTGATGAGATGTTAAAAATTTGAGTAGAATGTGTGTAAATATTAATGTTTAGGTTTTAGATAGGTAAATGCATGGGAATGTGGAATGTATATTAATGCCTGTAAGATAAATTATTTAAAAATTATGAATAATACAGATATTCATATATATATATATAATATATATATATATATATAACTAACAACAAAGGTTGCCGAAGGAGCCTTACATTAGCTACTTCGTTGAGTTTTTCCCTCACGTTCTGTAACAGTTGGCGAAGATCTCCTTCCCACTGGTAAAATTCAAGTTCTTTGCCATCCAATATCTTCTCAGCCACCTAGAAAATGCAAAAAAGATATACCGACATTCACAATAAGTAATGAATTATAGGAAGATTTACATACATGCCACTAAATTCTTATGTTTTCACATATCTAACACCTAAACCTCAATTTTTGGATGCATGCCACCTCACCCATGCATGAAACCACTAAATTCTTATGTATTCACATATCTAACACCTTAACCTCAATTTTTGCATACATGCTACATTACCCATGCATGAAGAGGTGTATTTAACAGTTTTGAAGTTAAAATGATGGTATTTTTGATGTGATACAAAATATTTGGGTGGTATATATGTGAAAAGCTTTAGTGTTAGATATGTAAATACATAGGAATAGAGTGATATGTATGAAAATGGCCCAAAATTATAACATCAGAAACATGAAATCAATGCAATAACTTACATTCCATGGAAGCTTTATCCATAAGATGAAAACGAGAAAAATATCAAATTTTGTCAGGGAAAAATGACCTAAAAACTAACATTTGAAATTTTAAAATCTCAATGATGCATGCAGTATCGTCTATAGACCAAGGACTAAAGTGAAAAATACCTTTTTACCAATCATCCGACCACCAGCAGTATGAGCAAAATAGATGTTGTAAAAATGGCAAATGAATGCCTGGGGATCCTCCTTAGAAAGCTCTTTCAACAACTGAGAATAAGTTAGCCCAGGAGTTGAAGGCTCTGGGATGGCATGGCCTTGCTCCTTGAACCACGCTAAATCCATGGCCAAGTTTGCTGATCTTTCCAGTCCTGTGTTCTTGAATGCAGCATCTGCGAAGAAGATGAAGCTCTTTTTCAGAATAGTTTGATTGAAACTGCGTGTAAAACACACTAATGATGATTTCTGTTAACTGAACTAAATCTTTCTGCCGCACCAAATATTTATCGATATTTCCACTTCCTCTTCTCATCAATTTCTCCATCTTTATATACCTAACCCTAAGCAAATTGTTTTAAGAAAACAAATATGTAAATAAAATCATCATCATGTGAATGCAAGCTGCCCTGGTATGCTAGGATAATTCTAATGCAATAATTTGTATTTTTAGCTTAAAATTGTTTCAGTTGGACTGTTCCTAATTAAATTTTGTGAGCAAGAAAGATTGATTTCACCTACCAGTTTAAGCATGAATAAATATTATGAAAAAGTCTTGTTTAATCCCAAAGGTCTAACTAGCAGAGAATATAAAATTAAATATGAAAACATTTTTCAAGTAATTCACTGGAATAAACACACAACATAAAATTGAAACTTAAAGACAATTTAGTTATACAGATTACATCTCATTCTTTCCAATATACTTCTCAAGTTTACTGCATTTTGCATCCAATACATCATTTCATATTCTTTTTCAATAATAATATTACAAAATATAATCAGTTCAGTGTTCCTCTGATGCAATTAGAATCACACAAATTTGCTTTTACACAAGCATTAACCTTCACCAATCCACAAACCGGGCAACTGGATGGAGGTGATTTCATTGTTTTTTTGTCAGAAGGTTTTAAGTCATACTTTACATTTCAATCCTAAAACACACGGATATGATTAAAAGCCACTATTAGTTTAATCAAACACTGTCATTGCCGGTCCCAAACAGGGATTTGAAAAGTGGAGTGTTGCGTTAAGTAGTCGACAACCAGCGTAAAATTTGTCAAAAAAATCATGACATGAATCGTTTTGATCATTTTGTAAGTGCTAGGCCGTCTCATTGGAAGCGACGCATTGTATGACCTGAATACAGTGAACAATGTGCAAGGGCTGCTACACCGGCGCCCGGTTGTAGTGTCAAATAAGCAAGGGTTTTCATATTACAGACGAATCCGAGTCTATGAAACTAATATTACGTTAGGATTTTGGAATATAGATACTCTCAATGGTAAATTAATGAAATTAGTTGATATATAATTCATAGAAAAATAAATATCTTATGTGCTAAAGAAAAAGCTAAGGAGATTGATAAATTAGATTTTAAACTTTTGTATTCTGGTAAGAGTCGCACTTGAAATGATGTAGGTGTAATTATAGATAAGAGTTTGAAAGATAATGTTATAAAAATTAATAGAGTTGGAGATGAAATTATAGCTCTTAAGATTATTGTTGATACTAAGATTTTTAATATTGTAAGTGCTTATGCTCCTCAAGTTTAGATATAGGTTCTGAAGATAAATTTTGGAATGACTTAGAAGACTTAATACAAATGATACATCTTGAAGAAAGAATTTTTATTAGAGAAGATTTAAATAGACATGTTGGTAGAGTGGAAGAATATTTCAGAAATATTCATGGTGGCTACGATTTTGAAGTGATTAATGAAGAAGGTGGAGTCATATTACATTTTGCCTTGGCATATGACTTTGTTATTACTAATACTTTATTCAATAAAAGAGATGAACATCTTATTATTTATAAGAATGTATCTAATAAAACACAAATTGATAATATTCTTATGAGAAAAGGAGAGAGTCGAAATTGTAAGGTCATTCTAAGTGAGAATTTAAGTACCCAACATCAATTATTAGTTCTAGATTTTAAGATGAAGAGTTGTAAAATAAAGAATACTATGATTCATCATCGTAGAATTACATGGGTACCTAAAAGAAAATTATTTTTATTAGTAAAATTCAACATTTTGAAATTTGGGATGTTCATGAAGATGCACATGCAATGTGGGAGAAAGTAATAAACAATATTAAACAAGTGACAAAAGATGTACTTGGAGGATCAAAAGAAAAAATTTCTATAAATAAAAATAGTTAATGATGGAATGATAATGTGCAAGAAAAATAAAATATAAGAAGATATGTTATAAAAACTGGTTTAAATGTAAAAGCTTAGATAACTGAGAAAAATATCAAATGGCCCGCAGGAAGTCTAAAAAAATAATATGTGACGCTAAAAATTCTACTTTTAGTGACCTTTATAATAGATTAGACGCTAAGGAACATGAAAAATATATGTATAAACAAGCCAAACAAAGAGAAAAAAAAAGTAAAGATTTAATTCAAGTAAAGTATATTAAAGATGAAAATCAAAAAATATTTTTCTTATAAAAAGATATTCAACATAAGTGTTTGCGTCATTGATAAACTTTTTAATTAAGTTTTTGAAAATATGATCGACCTTATTGATCTTAATATTGTAAATAATAATAAAATATTTCATTTTTACTGCGCATTAATAAAAAAGAAGTTGAGGCTTTAAAGAAAACCAAGGGTGGCAAGACTGTAAGACCTGATGGTATCCCAATTGAAGTGTAGAAATATTTGGGAGATTTGAGTGTTTCTTAGCTCACTATACTCTTTAATATTATTTTAAAAACTAAAAAGATGCATGAGTGGAGGAAGAGTTTCTTGGTCCCCATCAAGAGTGTGCAAATTATAGAGAATTTAAATTGATGTGTTGTACTTTAAAATTATGAGAGAGAGTAATTGAACATAGGCTAAGACGTATTACAAAGATTTCTCATAATCAATTTGGATTTATGCCGACAAGTCTACTATGGAAGCTATACATTTATTGAGAGGTCTGATGGAGAAGTTCAGATATAATAAAGAGGATCTACATTTGATTTTTATTGATTTATAAAAAGCTTACGATAAGGTTCCAAGAGATATCCTTAAGAGAGTTCTTGAGAAGAAAGGTGTTGATATGACTTAAATTCAAGTCATTAAAGATATGCATACAAGAGCTATTATTTGTGTTCGAACAGGAGGATTGACCAACTATTTCCTATTTCTATCGGATTGCATCAGGATCGGCTTTAAGCCCATATCTTTTTGGTTTAATTATGGATGGTCTTACTAGACATTTACACGAGGATTTACCTTGGTGTATGTATTTTGCTGATGATATCTTTCTTGTGGATAAGATGAGAGAAAAAGCTCAGGGAAAACATGAATTATGGAGGCCTACATTGGAGTTTAAAGGCCTTCGTTTGAGTCAAACTAAAACTGAATATATGGAATGTAATTTTAGTAGTAGTAGCTCTAGTAACAAAGTTGTAATTATGGGTGATCAAATTATTAAAAGGTGTGAACACTTTAGATATATCGGGTCTATTGTTCAAAGTGATGTTGATACTGATGGGGATGTTATTAGTAGAATTCAAGTTGTTTGGTTGAAGTGGAGGAATGTTTCAGGCATATTCTGTGATAGAAAAGTACCGCTTAGACTAAAAGAAATTTTTTATAAGATGGCAATGAGACCTGTGAAAAAATGGTGGTAGATGTTTTAGATTCAATTTGTGTTAAGAAAGGTAGAGGTAGACCTAGGAAGACTTGGGCTTACTGTATAAAAAAATGATCTTATTTTACTAAAACTAAATGAAAATATGACACTAATAGGATGCAATGGAGAAAAAGGATTCATGTTGTCGACCCCACGTAGTGGGATTAAGGCTTTGTTGTTGTATGGTGGTGAGACCTGTAATGCCCTATGGCGCTGAATGTTGGCCTTTAAAATAGAAGCATAAAACTATGTTAAAGGTTGCCAAGATGAGAATCTTTAGGTGGATGAGTGACTTTACACTTGGAGACAAAATGCGAAATGATATATCCGTGCTAGGGTTGGTGTAGCTCTAGTGAGGGACAAAATTAAAGGGTCGCCTTAGATGGTTTGGTCACATTAAATGTCGACCATCTGATGATCTTATTAGGAGAGTAAATGTTTTAGATTCGAATTATGTTAAGAAAGACAGAGGTAGACCTAAGAAAACTTCGGCTTATTATATAAAAAAATTATCTTAATTTATTAGAATTAAATGAAAAAATGACACTAAATAGGATGAAATGGAGAAAAGGAATTCATGTAGCCGACCACACTTAGTGGGATTAACGCTTTGTTGTTGTTGTTATTGTAGTAATTTAACCATAAAACTTACAATTCCTTGTCAGTTCCTTCATATATTACAACTAATACAAAAATTCATTCGGTGTATAAGTTTAAGAAATAAAATTGTTTTAGAACAAGTTAGAAGCATTTACACCAAAAACCAACTCAATCTTGAAAAATAGCATGTTACAAAAATTCTCTGGCTTCTCATTGTGTGTAACAACCATAAAGTTTTTTTTTACTGACTGTAAAGCACTTCATCTTCCTTCTACTGATATTAACAGATTTCTTTCTCTTTCTGTATGGATTGAAATCTTGCCATATCTTAGGGAAATTAATTGCAATGATAAAATAACCATCAAAAGAAATAGAACATACTCTAAACTTTAAGAACCTATTTTCAAGAAGGAAAACCACAAAAAAGGGCATTTACATACATACTACCCATAAACTTTAAGAACCTATTTTCAAGAAGGAAAACCACAAAAAAAGGCATTTACATACATACTAACCAATTGCAATTTATCTATATATCTAGCACCTAAACTTTGATTTTTACATTTATAACATCCAAATCATTCATATCACGTAAAAAATACCACGATTTTAACTTTCCAAAATTGAAATACACCTTTTCATGCATAGGTAAGATGGTATGTATGTAAAAATTGAAGTTCAGGTGTTAGATATGTAAATACAAAAGAATTGAGTGGTATGTAAATCCTTAAAAAAAAAAAAAAAGAATTTCCAACTTTGAGTATAGTAAAGGATATAAGTAGGAACCAATGTACCATCTTGATACCCATAATAAAAAAAGAGAGACAAAAGGAATAGACAAGCCAAACTCTTTAGGACTTAATTCTTGATAGTATGCTTGAAGAAATGTTCCAAAGCAAGTATTCCACATATAAATCCCAAAATTTACTTGTAGTTCATAAAGTTCATGAAAGTTGTTATCAAGTCCTAGAGAATCAAGTCCCATTCACATCAAATTTGTGATTTCACACTCAAACTTCCAAAACCACCAACAATTCCCCCCCAATTTCAACAACAAGTATTTCTTTCACACCATCTTATGATGGAATTTAACAAAATAATGTGATGCAATGAATGAACTGCAAAAACAAGAGCAAAATAAAACAAAATGTTTCCTAATCTACTGAAAGAACTGTCATCTATCATCAAACATTATTAAAATGAGCATCTCCTACATCCCACCAAGAAAACTAGATCAACCACGTTCCAGCAAACTTACTGATTTCAAGAATCTCTATTCTCTTCATCTCACAAACACGCAACAGTAACATGAATCAACACAACCAGCAAAAATCCAAGCAAGAAAAGTCTCAAAATCAAGTCGCATTCCTCAAACAAAACAAAGCAAAAAATGACTTACAGAAAGGATGAGCTGCCTCAGCGATAATGGAGTCCAGCGTATCATACACTAACTTGCTGTCCACCAAAAACCGAAGATACCCTTCCACCGTCGGCTCCCATCTCGCCACCGGGTTCCCCTCCGGCTCCCTCTCCCCTTCCTTAGCTTGATCCCTGGTGTGCAGCCTCATCGCCACAGCCCTCATCTCCTCCACAAACCCCTTCGCCTCCTCCCCATAACGCCGCTTCTTCGACATCTCCGTCGTCGTCGCCCTCACAACCACATCGATCTTCAGCCTCACGCCGTTCATCCTCCCACGAGCACCCAACCCTCTGGACTCCCCTGAACGCCGAACCGCTACTTGAACCCCAAGCTTCTTGAGCGGCAGAGAGAACAAGGGGGTTCGGCAGGTAGAGAAGCACTGGGTTTGGGCGATTCGCATTTCACAAGCCATTTAAAGGCGTGATCCTCCCGGAGGACTGGAGACTCTTTCGGCTTCCGGAAAAGTGCGGAAGAAGCTTCAAAATTCGAGAGAGGTAGAAGAGTTGGAGAAGCAGTGGATTGCGGGAAATCGATTTCGTCCCGTGGACGTTCAGAGGAAGGAGGATTCAGAAGGGGCTCCGCGAATGCTGAACGGAATCTGCAACCTGCCCTGGATTAGCTCAGCAAGCTCAAAAAACTCGCATTTGTCTCATTTAAAATTAATTATATTTAAAATATTCAGATTTATTTGTAAACTATGTTATCTTTAAATCAATTTATATATTTGTCTTCAGCTTAAAATTAATTCATTTAAATTAATTAAAAATTTTGATTTAGGGTATTAGATCTAAAGAGATATAATTTTTATGTAATAAAAGACATAGACCTATAAATAGATATACTATATTATTATATGGATAATATATATTTAAGTTCTTAATTTCAAGCTAAAACAAGTGGAACGTGATCAAATAAAGAAGTTATTTGTGTTCAACTTATTCATAATTCAATTTTAAGAAAATTATTTGTGCTCGGCTCACTTACTTGGAATTGTTGGCAGAGGAGTCGCCGGACATATCCACCACTGCTCATGTTCGATAAGGCTACTGCTGTCAATCGAACCTTCGGTTATGAGATCTTGGCCGCCCCCACAACTGTCGAATTTCATTCTTCCACCGCCCCCTACGGAAGGAACGTTTCATTGTATTTATTTTTAGCAAGTGTACTACTATTTTCATTTGATTGTGATGTGGAGCCCTAAAAATGTTGAGCGAAAGCCACCATCACTTGGGTCAAGGCATTGTATTCACAATGACAATGGGTGATAATTCTTCTCCAACCAGGTGAGCACCTTCATCTCTTTTTAGGTATCCATATGTTTGAGATAAAATAAGGTTATCTGGTTATAGTTAACATAACTCAAATCACCAAAATTATTTGATTAAAGTTAATAAATAACTTAGATCTTTCATTAAGATTTGTGGTACTTAATCTAAACCTTTTCTCTGATACAACTTTATCACGACCTAGCACAGGGGCATGAAATTTCCAAACAAGGAAATGACAGTCGGATGATGAAACTTAAACTTTCAAATTTTTAATTTTGTATCACTAACAACATATAATTCAAATAAATTAAAAGAGCCATTAAAAAGGTAATTTAACTGACGAATAATAAGTTTTCCTTTCCATTTAATGACCGCATAGTTTGTACATATTATCCCATCTAGTACTCATTTTATATTAAGAAATTTAAAACATAAAAAAAGATTAAAATAACATAATAAAATAATCACACATTTAAATTTTTGTTACTCGAAAAAATGAAAACAATATGTAGATTAGTATTTTTTTATTTCATTATGAAAAGGTATACAATAATCTATATAAAATATCTATGATAATTGCTCATGCCATAAATCTAAAATCTTTACATGCATTACCTTTTCCTTTACTTTATAAGCTTTAATCTTTTTAATTTTAATGCGCACCATGCTCTAAATTTGTGCATTCGTCTCTGGAGCATCGTCTAAACATAACCTAAAACATCGTTAGTCGATACATACCCACCAACTCAACAGGACACAAGCCCAGCCTACTCTTATCTGAGGTTAAAATACACATACTCAGCCTAATCGATATTCTCTCATCAGCACAATGATTTGTGGTCTAAATGCCTCAATTGTTTGAGATGATAATATAAAAGCACCTATGAGTGCATGTACAATGGCGTGTACCATGATGGAGATAACTCCTCTTAGCATGCTCATACAAGCATTCATATATATAATATTTCTTTTTTATTATTTAAAACATATATATTTATATATATATTTGCTTATAAGTTACTTTCTATTCATCTACTAAACGAGTAAATGCACATTTACTTAAATCAAAAACATAATTAGAAATAATAAACATTATTGTAATGTATAAAAATATTTACTAACCTAAATCCTCAATTAATTTGAAATTATCAAAATCTAATATTATTTAATAAAATTTACTACTTATTATTAACTTAAATAGAAAACCCTAACATGATTAATGTTGTTAATTCTTCTTATTTTCCCATCTGAATATTTACCCACCTCTGATTTATAACATTCGTTAGAATAAATTTAATATTAATACCTAACTCATTATTTAATTAATTATAAATAAATCTTCAATAAATACTTACTAATGCCAAAACTTTCTTATTTCCCCATTCTGAGTGTTGTCTTGCATATAATTTTTAAATTTAATAAACATTAATATTAACTTTTAATATATTTTTTTTAATTAATTAATTAATTAATCTAAGAAAAAACAACACATTACGAGTTCTAACTTTTTTTCTTGAAGGTTCGATTCGGCTATCTTCTGCACGAGACCTGCAACCAAAGCCACGTTCCTTTCTTTGATTCAGACTTGGTTTAGTCTCCTCTCCTCAGTACTCAAGCAAAAAATAGTGTCTGGAGTCCGGACGTAAACTGTATCAGGACAACGAACACCCGAATGGAAAAGAAAACAAAATTTGGGGTGTATCGCGTCAATTGTTAGGATGCAGCTTGTGTCCGGACTCCAGACACAATATTTTCTCGTACTCAAGAGCTTGACTTGATCACCCCTTCCTTCATGCATCAACCCCCTTGACTCGGCTCTCCCCTTTATCCGCATGCAAGGCCCACCTTTCCTTCGCACTTAACACACGGCTTGGCCTCTAAACAAGCTGAGCTTGAGCAAGCTCAAGGCTTGTTGGTGTTCGGCTCGTTCGATTTTTTTGTTATTTATGTTCGGCTTCTGTTTGAAATGACGAGAATAACACATCTATGTTTAACTCGATTTTATTGCAATTGGCTTGTATTTAGCTTGGGCTAAATTAGGGCAGCTTCTGTGTGACAAACATACGTGGGATTTTCATGCATACAACCCAACTCTTTCGTGCTAGTTTAGACTCATTTACATACATACTCCCAAATACTATTTATTTACATATCTGGCATAACATGTATTTTAATGTTGTTATATTAATTTACAAATAATAAAAATTAAGATAAAATTAAAAATATGATATATTAGTTCAAATGTATTTTATTACTAATGTTAAAAATAATTCATCTTTATTTACTTTACACATAACAAAACAAGCTCAAATAATTTAAATACATTATTTTCACTTTATATGCATATAACTAATAAGTAAAATTAATTTATTTAATGTATTTACTTTAGAGGCAACCCGACACACTCTATTTTAACGCTTATATATAATCCTTAAAAATTTGAAGTAGTATGATGCATGACACGTGGAAATTTATCATTCGGTGTTCTTATTGCAATCCAACTATACTTTGCATGGATAAAAAAAAACAAGCATTTGCTTACATACCATCCAAATGTATTTACATATCTGACCCCAAATGTTTATTTTTATATTTATATCACCTACACTTTTTAGGCATGCATTAAAATTGAAAAAAAAATTGGAAGATTTGCCTACATACCACTCCATAATTATGTATTTACATATATAAACATCTAAATTTCAATTATATATATATATATATATATGCTATCTTACATATGCATGGAAATGTGTCACAAAGTTCTCGTTAGTCATAGGCCAGATGAAACCATTAAGAACATGTTCACATTTACCAATACTCTTCAATACTTTAATATGAGGTATTTACATACAGACCGCCCAATTCTTACGTATTTATGTATCTAACACCTCAAGTTTACTTTTTTACATTTATACCAACCAAATCAAACTAAAAGTTTTAGATATGTAAGCACATAGGACTTGGGTGGAATGTATCTAAATCTCAATTTAATTTCACTAGACAAATATTTTCAATTGAAGAAGAAACGAAAACATATTGAATATTACATAAAGAGCATATATATTATCTTACATATGCATGGAAATGTGTATCACAAAGTTCTCATTAGTCATGGCCAGATGAAACCATCAGGAACATGTTCCCATTTACCAATACTCTTAAATACTTTAATATGATGTATTTATATACATACCGCCCAATTCCTACATATTTATGTATCAAACACCTCAATTGTACTTTTTTTACATTAATACCAACCAAATCAAACTATAAGTTTTAGATATGTGAACACATAGGACTTGAGTGGCATGTATCTAAATCTCGATTTAATTTCACCAGACAAATGTTTTTAATTGAAGAAGAAATGAAAACATATTGAATGTTACGTAAAGTCTAATCGACTAAGAGCCTGTTTGGGGCAGTTGCAAGTTATTGAATAATCTGCTGATAAACTGATTAAAAATAATCTGCCGATAAGCTACGTGCGATGACTATTACAAATTTTTAATTTTTTAGAAAAGTCAGACCGCAACCAGAAAGCTGTCACCTTATCTAGATAGTTGCGGTGTAAAAAAACTGTTTTCAGAGTTTTGAAAATGCATAAGCTACCAAAATGCAGTTTACCCAAACAGACATGGTGCGTTTTCAAAACGCTACCGCACCAAATAAGATGTCCCAAACGGGCCCTAAGATTCACACGCGTTTAAACCACTATAAGAAATTTAAAGTTGAACAACTACACAACTCGAGAATTTCACAAAAAGAATGAAGTTTTACTTCATAGATCCTGGGTGTCTTTATTCTATAAAAGAAGAAAATCAAATAATATCAATGCCGCATAGAATATGTCACATATTGCAGCTCTATTTCAGTTTTATCAGTCAAAAAACATTGTTTGTATAAGCATCAAAATTTTATGAAATGAATTCGAGAATGCAACATATTCATGGCCACACATCCACTGGCAGAAGCTGGCTAGGAGCATGTTCTTACCATATAAAGCTTCGGTAAAAATGCAACAGATTAGAGCTCCAAGCTTGCGGAAATGGAGAACTCCACAATAAATGAGGTGAGTTGTTTCTCCCTGAGTTTTCCGAACAAGGAGTTGAATTTTCTTTCCAAAAAGCTTGATGTGATAGAAGGATCACGTCAACACAAAAAATGAAACACGATTATCCTAGAAAACAAGTTTAAAAAATTATAAGGGAACACTCAAAAATTTGCTCGAGAAAAAATATTTTACAAGAGGTTGGTCGTTTGCCGCTTTAACTGAGACATATCCTGGCCAAAGCAGTTTCCTATATAAAATTTCCCTCATACCCAAATTGATTAAATTGAGTATGGATGGCTCACGAGTGAGCTCGAGCTCTAGCTTGGTTCATAGTGGTAGCAGCTGGCTCATGAATGAGCTTGCAATCTCAAACTAAAATTTTAATTTTTACATTAGTTTACTTGAAAAGTTATTGGTGGTCTTAGGTGGAGAAGGAAGTAGTGGCAACTCAAATGCATCAAAATGACTAATGGTAGGCTAATCTTGCTGGCTAGCAAGCAAACAAGCTGAGCGGGATGAGCTCGAGCTTGAGATTGTTTAATAAATGATGTCAAGTTTGAGCTCAAGCTCGAGCTCGAGCTTGTTGCTCGATATGCTTAGCTCGTGAGCTCATTAAGCCAACTCGACTCATTTAGACCCTTAGGTCAACCCCGCCATCCTTGCTCAAGAGTCGACCGCCCTCGCCTTGTGCCTAACCAGCTATCGTTGGTGCCACGGTAAGTTTGTCACCCGCGCCTGTCGAAGACGGGTCATCATCCAAAACAATAAGAGTTCAAGAAATATTATGAAGCAAAAAGGACTTTTAAAAAAGATCAAATCCAACAAATAAGACCAAGACCCCTCATATCAAGAAGTCGATCCAACTCGGAATATAGTACCAAAGATATTGAAATTGAATATTGATTTGGTTTTATATATTGATTTGAATATTGTACTAAAATATTAGTTTGAATATTGATTTAACTGCTGACATATTGAAATTTAGCAGCAATGATTTGGTTTTATATAGTACTAAAGATATTGAAATTGATGGAATCAATTTCTTTTCTGATTTGTTTAGTAGTGATGGTTTCTTACTTTCTAGAATTAAAAGTGTTATACTTTATAATCCTTCTTTGTGTATAGATATGAATCTTACTTTTATACCCCATGTGGAGAAATTTAAGGAAATCCTAGATGATATGAAAGATGGTAAGACTGCTTGACCTGATGGGTTTACAGTGAAATTTTACAAAAAATATTGGGGTATCATTGGTACTACTGGTGTGATTTCTGTCATTCAAGATTTCTTCAAAGGTAAAGATTTTCCTAGATTTTTTAAATCTTCTAGTATTATTTTTATTCCTAAAGAGAATGAGTCCAATACTTGGAATGCTTACAAACCTATCAGCCTTAATACTGTGATATCTATAATTATTTCTAAAATTATGGTGAAAATGATTCAACCCTTACTCCATAAGATTATCAATCATAATCAATTAGCTTTTGTGAAAGGTAGAAATATTTGTGATAATGCACAAACCATGCAAGAACTTCTTTTGGATCTTGATAAAAAAGAAAAAGGAGGTAATGTCATTTCTAAAATGGATTTTGTGAAAACTTTTGATACCATTAGAGGAGAATTCATTCTTAATGTTTTTAAGGCCCTGGGTTTCAATGAGGATTTTTGCTTACGTATCAACAAAATTCTTGATAACAATTTCTATTCCCTGCTAATTACTGGTAAAAATTGTGGTTTATTTAAAGCTTCAAAAGGTATTAAGCAAAGTGGCCTTTCCCTTATACTGTTTATTATAACTTTTGAGTTTATGTTCATATGTCTTAATACTTTATTTGAAAAGTATCCCGCTTGAATTATTTGCACAAAGGTATGATCAATATTTCTCATCTTTGTTATGTTAATGATCTAGTGATCTCTACTAATGCTCAAAAGAGATCTATTGAATATCTTTGGGAAGTCATTCCTCATTTTCAAGACACTACTGGGATAAATTTTCACATCTATGTGTTTTTTCTATTGTTCCAAGCATACTCTTGCTAGTAAGAAGAACTTGTTTTTTGATTTTACTAATTGTAATAAAGGTGAACTACCTCTATCTTACTTGGGTTTCAACTATGATAGAAAAGACAGGAAAAATCATTTTATTGTTATAATCTTTTTGATAAGATCATTAGAGAATTATTTCATGGGAGAATAAATTTCTCTCATTTGGTGGAAAAGTTACTATTCTTAAAATTATTCTCACTTCTCTTCCTCTTTATTCAATGCAAATCATGAAAATGCCTAATAATGTCATTAGGAAGCTTGAATTTTTTTTTAACATTTTATTGGGATAACAATGACAAAAAATATATTCATTGGAAGAATTGGAATAAACTATGTAAACCTCTGGATAAATGAGGTTTAGGCTTTTGAAGTTTGGCAGATACTATGAAAATTAATTTCATGAAGCTTTGGTTTAGATTTTGAAAGAGCATATCCATTTGGGTCTCTTTGATGGAAGCTAAATACTATAACTGTGCTCATCCTCTAGCTGCTAGTGTTTCGAAATATGACTCTTTTATCTTGAAAGAAATGCTTAAAGTTGTCAGTTACACTGAAAATTTAATCTATTGGGATGTTGGTAATGGAAGCTGCTCCTTCTGGTATGATGATTGGCTGGGTAAAGGTTCTTTAGCCGATTTTTATGGTGGTCCTGATGATAAAAATATTAAAGTTATGGATATGTGGTGTGATAATCATTGGGATGTGAGGAAATTGCTTCAATTTGTACATAAAACTGATGCATATTTCATTAAAAATGTTTCTATTAATAACCAAGATGAGGATTGCTCTAAAATTAAAGGAAATCTGTGAGAGTGTTTCTCTAAATCTTTGCTAATTCATTTCAAATTTTTCATGGAGAAGACATGATTTGGATTTGGAATAAGTGGGTCAAACATGCTCACTCTTTTTTATGTGGAGAGTATTGCATGATATTATTCCCACAAATGATATCTTGAAACTTAAGAAAATTAAAATTCCCTCTTGTTGCTTATTATGCAGGTCAAATGAAGAATCTATTATTCATATTTTTATAAAGTGCATCTTTGCAAAAGATGTTTAGAAGAATATTTATTAATTCTTCAATAAAAAAATGAAAAATGGTGGCTTTGATTATGTTAAGGAGATTTGTGAGGATTGGAAACAACAAGAACATGATTTTTTCTTTAATATTGCTATTATGATTATATGGTCCATTTGGATTGCTAGAAACAATGTTAAACATAATGGTATGGTTCCTAACAGTGTTGATACCTTTTTTATAATAATTAAATTTATACTTAAATGCTTATCATGACATAACTATAAAGGTAAACCTTGGAGCAAATTTGTAGAGTTTATTTCACATTTAAATTTACCTATATCTCGGTATGTCAGATTTAATAATTGCATTTTGAAATGGTGTAAGCCTATAGCTCCCTTTATCAAAATTAATGTTAAAGGAAGTTGGAAAAAAAAATATTGGTTCTATTGGTGGAATTTGCAGAGACAATTTTGGCGCTATCATATTCTGATTTGCGACTCATTTTATTCCTATATCATCTCTATATGCTGAAGTTGATGTTGTTGTTTTCGGACTAATAGTTGCCAAAAAGTTTGGCTGAAGGCATGTAATTTTAGAATCAAATTCTTTAATCCTCTGGAATTGTTGCAGAAATAAAGTAGATGCCATTGGAGCATTATTATGTAAATGAAGAGGATTGCTTTTCTTTCTAAAAATTTGGAGATAAGTTGGATGCACGCTAAAAGAGAAGGCAAGGGTGCTGCTAACTAGGCTGCTAAAGTTGGAGCTAATCTTAATTCTACTATTTTTTCTAATACTTACCTAAAGATTTACATTTATTTTGCTTACATGACTTGGATTAATATTTTTCTTCTCTTTTGGGTTTATAGGTGGTGTAAGTTGTATTTTTCTTTTTTTAGGGAGAAGTCCCTTAGATTTTATTTTCTTGTGTGAGTTGTATGTGGGGTGTAATAGAGAGAAAAAATTTGCGTACGATAAACGTACGCAGTGCTGCGTATGATTTCGAGGTTATACAGAGGGTTTAAGGGGCTTATACTCGTGTTATAACCCCTTATAACCTCCATGTAATCTAGTGTAACATACTTGTAACCTACAAATAAATTTCGCGCTTCTGTTATCATATATTAAGAATTTATTAGTAGGTTACAGTTAAATTACAGAATGTTACATGAAGGTTACAAGGGATTATATCGTGGATATAACCCCCTTATACCCTCAGTATAACCTCAAAATCGTACATAGCGCAGCGTACGTGACCGACTTTTTTTAAATCGACAAATACAAGAATTTGATGGCGCTACTAGAAGATTTAATTTCCAGCAACGGCGTCCAAAGACTTGATCGCGACCAAAAACTTGACCGCGACTTTATAGATGTGTCTAATTTGATTAAGATGTATAAATATAATATTCAATAATGTTAAAGTCGAATTTGTCAACTCAAGTATATGTATCTCTCAAGTAATATAGGACTCTAATGAAGTCCTAGATATCGATCCCACATGGAGTAGTTAAATCTACGGACTAAGATTTTATAAAAAGCAATACTTCAATTACAACAATGAATTCCAATTTGCTTATCTGTCACTAATAGGCAATTAAAATAATTATGTAATTTTATCTATAAAATAACTAAATATGCTAATGAAGGTACGACTATGATATATAAGAAAACATCATTCTCCTTGTCAAGAAATTATAATGAAATGGACAAAATGAATTAGTTCAAATTATATTGTGCCAAATAGGAGCATACCTATTCTTTACCCTTTAGTACAGGCATAAAGAACATTGACTAATCATATGCTTGGTTACTGATTCTGCGGCTAGGCTGGGGGGGGAACGGCCCTCCCCTCCGGG
>NW_018164630.1:938544-951001 GCF_001263595.1 Phalaenopsis equestris | reverse complement strand
GAACTCCTCTTCGAAATAGCAAGGAAGAAGAAATCTCTCACTTTCCCTCCACTCTTACAATCTCTCGAAGAATTCCTCACAATCTCTTCACTCTAATGGAACCTTTCTAACCTCCAGGCTCTCTAGAGCTCTCACAACCTCCTCTCTTTTCTCCTCGTTCGGCCAAAATCTTTTCTTTAATGATGTGGATGAGTTTTCCCAAGAGTTTCTTAAGCA
Organism: Phalaenopsis equestris; assembly: GCF_001263595.1. Taxonomy (NCBI): domain Eukaryota; kingdom Viridiplantae; phylum Streptophyta; class Magnoliopsida; order Asparagales; family Orchidaceae; genus Phalaenopsis; species Phalaenopsis equestris. Next base: position 950,785 of record NW_018164630.1, on the reverse strand, counting down.
CCCCTCCAAATTCGGCCTTATCTATTGCACAAGTACACATAACCGTCGATCTCGCCGTCGGCGGCCTCGATGGCGCCGTCGGCGGCCCTCTGGAGATTTTTTCCTTTAGGCTCAGGAAAAGATTAGCCTCGGGAAAAGCTCGCCGTCGGCGCCCTAGTTCAAATCTCTACATTTTGATCATTTTTGCTCCAAATCCGCTCCTTTTTGCATCTTTTTGCTCCATTAATTCTAATTCAGCATTCCTGTAACAAAACGTCAAAAATATCTTTCTTTAAAGTGCAATATCATCAAAAACAGTATAAAATAGGTATGAAAATCTCAACATATTTTCTTCTGATCAGTACGTCTATCGTACGCAAATTTTTTTCGTAGTAGAGACTTTTTACCTGACTTTTTAATTATTTTTTGCGTGAAATAAAATTTCCTACGAGGTTTTTAACTAAAAAACGACGGGTAATCATTTGAATGCATGAAATTCACAAAAGAGTAACTTGGATGGTTCCGAGAAGAATAAAATTAATGAAAATTCTCAATGATTAAATGTTAGTTTGGTTGATTATATATAATTAAAATTGGTTTTATTACATTATAATTAGGACTAATATTAATGCCATAATAAATTTTGCGGGAGCTACAATTTTAAAAGTTAATGGTTAGAGCACTAAGTAGCAGACTAATCAAATATAGAACTTCCATCGCCTGCGCTGCCTGAACACAACAATATCACCACTGTGGGAGATGCAACTGGAGTGGCACTTCGGTAATTTACGGTAACTTGAAGGGGCATTCCATTCGACTATCGATGGAGCAGTTCTTATTGCCGCTGGGCCACTTAGGGAAGAATGTGTCACCCGTCGCCGGTCATGGGAACTGGTCGCTCGTAGCCGGCTTAGAGAGAGAGAGAGAGAGAACTCGATTCGAGAGTGAGATCCAAGAGAGAAGAAGTAAGGGGGCGGACGGAGACGGCCTATGGCGGATCTCAGTTCCACGGCGAACTTGGATAGGTCTCTTCCATGGTCTTGGACTTTATAGATCTCAGCAGTACTTCATTTCTTCTTTTTTTTTCCACTACGACCGGTCGTTCTGTTAGGTCTAACCTCTCCGATGATTCTCTTTACTCGGTTGCTTTGGGGATCCGAATTTTGGCTGAGATCCAGCGGTTTCCATCATCTTTGTTAAGCGATGGGCGTTGGCGGATGCTAGGGCCTCTGTGTTTCTGCTGCTCTTTGAGTACTACTGAAAATTTTGTGGATTTTTCGTGTGTCTTTACGGGTTCCAGTAGCTTGGAGAAGGTGTCTTCAAATTATTTGTCTTAGATTAAGTGGAGGTATGCAGTTTGTTTCAACTTTCCCTCTTCGTTTTCCTTCAAAAAATGCAAATCAAAGCATCGAGCTAGATTACCTTGCACTGGCATACTCATTATAAAACCAAGAATAGGTGGAGGTGCAGGAGATGTTGTTTGTGATCGTGGTGTAAGGGTATGTTGGAATCGATTCTAGTCCCCTCCTCCATTTAGTTTTAATACTGCCAATTTTCTGAAGCACGGATGGAGGACCTCTCTAAATATTCCCACAGTCCCGCCCACCTTGCTGTTGCTCGTCGAGATCATGTTGCCCTCCGGCGGCTGGTGTCCAACCTTCCCCGCCTCCCAAAAGCAGGCGAGGTTAATACAGAGGAGGAATCCATTTCTGCTGAGCTCACAGCTGATGCGGTATCTTCTATAATTGACCGTCGGGATGTTCCTCACCGCGAAACGCCTCTCCACCTTGCCGTACGGCTTCGTGACCCCATCTCCGCTGAGATTCTCATGTCAGCTGGTGCTGACTGGTCTCTTCAAAATGACCAAGGTTGGTCTGCTCTACAGGAAGCTGTGTGTACCCGAGAGGACACGATAGCAATGATCATTGCCAGGCACTACCAGCCCCTGGCTTGGGCTAAGTGGTGCCGCCGCCTGCCTAGGATCATCTGCTCCACTGGTCGGATCCGTGATTTTTATATGGAGATCACATTCCATTTTGAAAGTTCGGTGATTCCTTTCATCGGCCGTATTGCCCCATCGGATACCTATCGGATATGGAAGCAGGGATCAAACCTCAGGGCTGACATGACTCTTGCTGGCTTTGATGGTTTCCGAATACAACGTTCAGACCAGACCTTCCTTTTTTTGGGTGATGGTGCTTCAGGGGAGCCACTTAATCCTTCAGTATCTCAGGGCTCATTGATTGTGCTTGCTCATAAGGAGAAGGAGATAACAAATGCACTTGAGGGAGCTGGAAACAAGCCCACAGAAGCTGAGGTAGCTCATGAGGTTGCTATGATGTCACAAACTAATATGTACAGGCCTGGTATTGATGTTACACAGGCAGAGCTTGTCCCTCATTTGAATTGGCGAAGACAAGAGAGGACAGAAATGGTTGGCAACTGGAAAGCAAAAGTGTATGACATGCTTCATGTGATCGTAAGTGTGAAGTCAAGAAGAGTTCCTGGTGCAATGACTGATGAGGAACTGTTTTCAGCAGATAATGATGAAAGAGTGGCTAATAATGATGAGTTTGATGATGTATTAACGGCTGAGGAAAGGATACAGCTAGATTCCGCCCTTCGTATGGGTAATTCAGAGGGTTTTGATGAGGATGAAGTGAATGGGAGTTCTGACTACAATAGTAACGCTGAGAACAGTGGCCCTTCAAAGGAGAGAAAAAGCTGGTTTGGTTGGAACAATAAAAAGGCTTCTAAAAATAATGCAGGTGAGGATGCTGAGGACTCAAAGTTACCCTCTAAATTTTCAAGATCAGCTCAAGAGAATGGAAATCATAAACACGAGTCATCAAGGGAAGAGGTAGGGGATGTTAAAAAGGGTAAAGAAAAGACCAATTCTAAGATGAAGAAAAAGAATGGAGCCACAAGTGAGCCTAATAAGCATGAAAGTGAGTACAAGAAGGGGTTACGCCCAGTTCTTTGGTTGACGCCAGACTTCCCTTTGAAGACCAGTGAGCTTCTTCCATTGCTTGACATTTTGGCAAACAAAGTCAAAGCTATTAGGAGGCTTAGGGAGCTTTTGGCGACCAAGCTCCCACAAGGAACATTTCCAGTGAAGGTAAAATTTGTATAAATTTTGAATGTCTTGAATTATGTATATATTTTAATTATCTTTCTCCTTCTATTGTACTTCTGGTTATTTAATTGCATTATTTTTACATAGTAATCAGATTGCCAGTTCAAAATCTTATATATTATGAAACCATTATTCTCTATATAATTCCCTTTTTTAAAAAGCACTAAATTCAAAAACAGTATGCAAAGTTAAATTGAAGATAGGTTTGTTTCTTTCTTTCATTCTTAAGCAAGCCATAGAACTTGCTATTATGTTGAATATTGTACTAATTGATATCTTTTTGTTTTATTTTCTACGAAGCTTTCATCTTAAAGATGTTATATTTTTAGTTATAAAGCTTGCCAATATTTTGTAGGATTTTTCAAGAAAATGTCACCTTTGTTTGTCCTTCCTTTTTTTAAAAAAATTAGAATTAGAAGAGTGTATGTTACAAAATAGGAGATTTTTTATTTGAATTTTATGCACGTATTCTATGTGAAAAACAAGGTAAGAAGCTATAAATAAATAAGTAGATAAACAACTATCAAAAGAAGAAACAAAATCTAAAAATAAGTCCTTATTTCTAGAATCTATAATTAAATGTACAATACAAATTAAATGCAGCTATCTATGAATTTTTTTACTATTATAGATGGAATGCTACTATCTTTAAATTGTTGGATGGTTGCAAATAAGATTGTTTTCGATTAATCGTTAATTATTTTTACACTCCCACTCTAATTAATTTTTATATATTTATCATTCCCATCTTTTTAATTATGTTCTTAAACTCATTCTTTGCAAAGCCTTAGTGCCATAGTGGAGACATTTGTCATTTGAGAGTTTGGAACATAATCTAGTTGATGATGCCCAACTTTTATTAGAACGAAGGAAGATTTACATACATGCCACTCGATTCCTATGTATTTACATATCTAACACCTAAATATCTAACACCTAATACATATCTAACACCTAAAATTCAATTTTTACATGCATACCACCTTACCTATGCATGAACATGTGTTTTTTACTTTTAAAAGTTAAAATGGTTGTGTTTTTTATGTGATGTGAAAGATTTGGTTGTTTAAATGTAGAGACAAAATTTAGGTGTTAAATATGTAAATATAGACAAATTTTTTGGTTGTTTAAATGTAGAGACAAAATTTAGGTGTTAGATATGTAAATATAGACAAATTTTTTGTTTAAAGAGAATTTGGCAGTATGTATGTAAGTTCGCCTAAAACTAATTATGGATAAAGCTTTAGGGTGTGTTTGGGGCATTGGTGCAGCATCGCACCGCAATTTTTAGTATTTTGCAAATTTGCATTTTGTCTCTGTTTTCAAAAAGTTGCAACTGCCCTGCGGTGGCTACTAGAAAGATGTCGTCTGAAATTTTCAAAAAAAAAAAAAATTGTGATTGCCACCACAGTTTGTTGAACAGTAGTTTCTTCTTTAATAGTTTCACAACTGCTTTTTTAAAAAACTGCAGCTATGCCAAACTGTCCCTTAGTGAGGATATGTGCAATTTAAGAGTTTGTTGTAACACAAATTTTGTTGGGACTAGTCCACTTTTTTTTTTTTTTCTAGAATGAAATGTTATTAAATCTCAATATATTTAGCGATTCCAAGGTGGACAATTTTTTTTTAATAATTGCAGCAGCATGGTTGACACGACATTTTGAGAGATTTATTTTACTTAATGTAGTGTTCTTCATACAATTTTTTTAGCCACAATTCTTTGCAAATGCCAAATTTCGTTGCCTTATGTTAGGCTTAAATTTCGCGCCTTGAGACTCTGGATTTCCTTATGTCTCCATTTAACCAAGTTTCATCGTACATAAGTAGAGGAAGTAGAGGTGGATCTTTGGTCCGATGCATTTTCATCTCAATCAATATTTATGAAAAATTCAATTGCTTAGTTGGAAAACCTCTTAAGTTCTTATATAATAGCTAATTTTTTGGTTGAGCTGCCTTAGAATATGTTCAATAGCTTTTATGTGGTTTTTAGCATGATTATTCATGTACTGTCTAAAAATAATAACATGGAACCCAACACTAAAACCAATGAGAGAGGTGGATCACCAACAATATGTTGATTCATATCTTTATCAACAAGCTTGTTATCTATGATGAACCTATTTTTCTTTGTTGGTTCCATTGAAGGCTTGCTAGTTTATATTCATCCATTTATATTTTTTGAAGTCGACAAAGAATATACTTTGTAAAATAACAATACCTTATTTTTATCATGCCTCTTCATATCAAGAAAATCTTTAAATTTTTCTCATTTTTTACCTCAAATTTCTTTTGCTAAAAGCTTTTTTATTCTAGCTAGCTTTTCCTTGAGATCAACTAGCAATATTATATTGTCCACAAGCATAATTGTAAACATCTTTTTTTCTTTTTTTAAGTGCTTTATAAAGAAACTATGGTCAGATTAATATTTCGTGTACTCATAATTTTCAACATATTTGGAGAATTTGCCAAATTAGTCATTAGAGATTACTTGAGGTCATATAAAGTTTTTTCTAATTTTATATGCCTTATTGGTATTTTCTATGATCTTCTAATTTAAGTGGGATCTCCATGTATAATTTTGTTACTCAAGATCCCTATTAAGGAAAATATTGTTAGGGCATGGGCAGCTTTTTCACTGTCTTGTTTCTTAAACCATCACCACAGCTGTGTTTGACTACTATTTTTTTGCTGCTTTCTAAAAAATTTTGTGGTGGGAATTGTTTTTTCTCCTGAAGTTTAATTGTAAGAAAGCTGCTATTTGATTTTTTCTAAAAAAATATCTATAATACCCACAACAACTTTAAGAAATATTCTTATTTCACAACTTTGTAATGACATTTGCAAAAATTTACAACAAAAGGCCTTTAATATCAAGACGATGTAGAGGATAGCTCAAATTTTTGACAATGAACGAGCGAAACTCAAATTTTGTTGAGATGGGCAACATGAGAGAAATTTTCTTGATAATCAATATCATATTATTGGATGTGCTCTTCTGTTGCGCTTTAAATTTATCCATGCTCACATTAAATTTTTATTTAGCAATAATGACACATTTTTTATCAACCTTTTTTTTCTTGTTGGGGTTCAAAAACTTATGAGGCATGGGTTTCTTCTATTTTAGTTTTCTTCAATTCGAAACTTTAAGAGCCTCGTGAACATTTCTGTAATTTGTATTTTATCAAGAGAAGTGATAAAAGAATAAAATCTAATGAAAGCTATTTATAAGTTATGAAATGATAGATTGTGAGTTTGGTGCATGACCTCGTCAACTTCCTCAAGCAACGGGCAATAAAGATTGTTATCATCATCTATGAGTTTATTCTCAATAATCTGTACTTATTTATTCCTTGAATTAGATTCAAATTTTCTGAATGTGTTGAAGACATGTTGATTGCTTCCCTCAGCTCTTTTTCGCCTCTTAGTATAGAGATGAATCGTAATCTTCATAGATTGGGTGTATTGATAAGGCTATGTAGTTTATGGTTTTAGCGAATCAATTCTGGATTGGTTGTATTGATAAGATGATGAGGGGGTTTATGATTCTAGTGAGGCTTTAATAGGTTATTTGAAAGACAATGAGAAATGTCATTATTTATAGTTTGATAAGAGATGATGGTTCTTCCCTTGAGTTTTAGATTTTGAATAATAAGTCTAGTGTTTTAAGGAAGGTTTTTATGTCTATTGAATTGTATTGAATTGAGAATATTATTTGTACCCTTTTTTATTTGGAGTGCCCAATAAAGATTCCCTTATTATACTTTTGGTTTAATTTTCTTAAACGGTGAGAATGAATTTGAATGTAGATTGAACATATGATAATTTTGCTCTTGTGCATTAAATAAAGGTTTGAATATGAGTTTGAAATCTATTTATTAATAAAATATGTAGCTATTAGGATTGTTTCTCTCCAATGATATTTAGGAACATTAGTGATCTAGCCACCTCTAAGAGATGCGTATTTTCTTGTTCAACAACACCATATTGAAGAGTATCAATAAAGAAGCTTTGGTGGATAATTTCTTGATGTAAGAGATAATTTGCTAAGATTGGTTTGAAGTATTCATTGGCATTTTTAATCTTACGACTTGAAATTTGGAATGAAATTGACTGTAGATCATGGTGTCATAATAGTTAAAATTTTATCCAGCTTCAGCTTTTTGTTTCATTAAGAAAAATTCAACTTCAATAAGTATGATTGTCGATGATGGAAATAAATTATCAAGTTCAATAGACATTTTGTACTCTATATGCTCCCCACACATCAATACGGATTGAAAGAAAAGTTGGGAAGGTTTGGCTAAGATGAAAACCATGAGTGTGTTAGCTAGATGATAAATTTCACACTCAGAAGTCTTTTTAGTTTTTGTTGGTGAAAAGAGAGCGAATTAATTTTTCATGATGATTAAAGTCTGGTGTCTCCTAGTTGATAGTTCTTAAGCTAGATATCATTATCATTATTTGAAATGTTCTTGGAATTTGGAATAGGGTTTTGGTTGATTATGTGTGTTTTATCTAAAAACAACTTTGCTGACAATTTTTTCCTTTTTGTCTGTTCTGAAGAGTCCTCCTAAGATTCTGGAGGGATCATTCTTTAAAGCTTAGAGTTAATGTACGCATCTTTACACTATCAATCATCTTCCTTCAATTCAAGTCCTAAAAGTGACAATTTTTTTCTTGGGCAAATTTGTTGATGGATAATAAGTTGTAATCTATATTAAGCACTTGATGCGCTTGTCATGCCAAATATTTTAAGAAAATGACAGAACACAACTTATTCTGACCGCCTTTAATAGTGATTTACCTGCAATCCAAAAATTATAATGTTTACAGCATTTATTGTAGTTATTTAAAACATTTTTTTATCTTCTATAATTTGATTTGATATTTTCGAGTCTACCATTCAAGTAGTATTCGTGTTGTATACAATGACACATCTAAAAATTTATCTTTATAAGTAATTAAATTCATTCTAGTGATTTTTTAGAATAAGCTTTTGTTGGGAGAGTAGTTTGCTGCTGCTGTTTGTTATCTGAACGGCTAATAAAGGAAGGAGAGGGTTGCTGTGGTTTGTTTTTATCTCTGATTTTGGAATTTTTTAGTCTAGTATTTCATCATTGATATTTCATATTTTGAATATGAAATTTTCTTTTTGAGGGTTATTTTTAACATTATATTTGCTAGATTTTCTACCATTGGCTTCTTCATGACATCTGTCACCATCTTCTTTGCAAAAGGCAGAACCTTAATGTCCTTGGTATTTTCTTAAAAATTTGAATAAGAAGAGAGGAGAGTAGATTAAGAGGTTTGTATAACTGAAATTTGTTTATTTGTTTTGTGTCAAATATAAGATGAGAACTTACACATAAATAGGCAGAAAGTTACCTATAAATGAAGAAATTAAATTGGAAACAAATTTTTAATTATAGAATCTATAATTAATTGCACTTCTTAAATGAAACACATCTTTCAACAATTATTATACATAAAAGTTATTATCCATAGATTATTATATTATTGTGAATGAAAAGTTACTATCTGCATATTGTTGATTATTTTCAACACTTCTGTTTTATGATACTTCTAGCCATGTGTGAAATACATCATTGATGCTGGTGCTTTGATACTATATGAATAAATTAACTTGTCCTCTTTCATTTCAAATGTATAAATGCTGTCCTATTGTTTAATTTACACAGAAACCATGAAAAAATATTGAAAATCTAGCTAAAAAAAAGTATTGGCAAATTGCAATGAGCGGATGATTACTGAAAAGGAGGAACTAATGCAACTCATTGTTGTATTTCCAAGTTCGAGCAGTATATGCTATTAGAATTAACATTGAAAATAAGTAGTTGATTGTTTAATTTACCATTAATCTTGCATCTGTTATGCTTATTGCTATCGATATCAGTTTGTGTGGTAAGAAATATACTAATGGTGCAACTTGAAAATGTTATTGGTCATTTTTACTGGTATTTATGGATCCTATCCATCTAGATTATCCTCCTTGCTTTTATGTCTTAGGTTGTTGTTGATAAATTTAAAATCCTAAAGAGTGGAAAGTGGTTCTGTTGAAAAAATTGTTACTTATGGTTTCCATTTCGTCAGCCGGTCTTATTGAATTTTTATATATTTTTTTGATATAAATGAAATGGCTTGGTAATAATCTAATGTTAGATCTCGGATGCTTGATCCAAAATTAAGGAGAGTGAGCGTTGAGTAGTAAATAATTTATATAAAATGAGCATGCTAAAAAAAAGAAACTATTAAGATAGATATGGTGCAAATCTAGGAAGGATAAATTAAAGAATAAAAAATGGGCTTTGGTGATTTGGACATTTACAACAAAGGATACACAATTCACTCATTAGATGACAGAGAAAATATGTGTGAGAGAATTTGGAAAGAAAAGGGTAGACCTAATGTGACTGATGAAGATTATTTAAAATGATTTGCAGAATAAATTTAACACCTCCTGAAATATTCTGCAGGAGTTGACCTAAGGTTTTTGTACTACAGTATTCTTGTTGCAGGTATGGAGTATATCTGTAGCATTTTGTCTTTGTTCCTCTCAAACAACATAGCTTTCCCGATTTGCTTTTCCATGTAGGTTAATGAGCTCTATTAGTGTTCTTGATGGAACTGTTTGAGTATTAATATTCTACAAACTTTTAGATGATCAATCGATGTCGTTGCTCGTGCGCATATTTCACATATTTCACAGTGAGATGCACTATAGTAGAGCTAAAGACAACTTTTCCATTTCACTTTGGTGGCAGTTTTAAGTTTTCAGAAAGTCTAGGGAAGCATCCATGTGATTGTGTGCAATCTGATATCCCAAGTGCTATTGAAATTCACTAAATTTATTTTTATTACAGTTTTTTAATTTTAGTTAAGATGATAGTGGTCCTAGGGCAATGCTATGTTTCTTTTTTGACCTAGGTGTCAGATGCTCTTGAGGGATAAACTGCTGACGAAATGAGAGAACTGTTTTTGAATTATCACAAGGCCGAAAACTTGTTTATGAGTGTTTTTTAAAATTTTAAAAACAAGTAGGCAACATATTTTTTTTATTTTTAAACTTATTTTAAAATATGAAAAACAAAAATTGATCCCTAACTTGGCCTAATCTATTCTCGCCAACTTTCACTTTTTTTTTTTTTTTTTTTTTGTTCGTGCGAAGCACACTCTTCCCTTGGAAACAATTAAAACTGCCTGTGATTCATTATGCACACTGAACGAAGCAATTTTCTTTTGTCTACGTTGTTTTGGCATGCGACTATTTGGTGAAATGCTCTGAGCTTATGTTTGATTAAATTTATAAAATGTGGAAACATTATAGCTGAGCAGGGAGCAGCCATTTTAAACTATATCCCAAATTTTGTTCAATGTTTAAGTTCCAGCATATTTGGTTTTATCTAAAGTTAAAATACACTTCAGTATGCTTATCATTTATTTTAGTTTTTACTGATGTGATTATGCTGTGATTTAGTGGCCTTTTGTTTGATCTATTTTTCTTGAAAACAGACATGTGAAATATCATTTTCCGTTTATCTTCATTTATTCTATTATGTTCTTAAAGGCAGCACGATACTAAGTCTTGTTGACTTGGATCTTAGGTGGCCATCCCAATTGTCCCCACAATTCGAGTTGTTGTTACATTCACGAAATTTGAAGAGTTGAGTCCCCCCTCTGATGAGTTTGCAACACCACTTTCTAGTCCGACTCACCTTCAGGATTGCAAGGCCAAGTCATCAGAAACATCAAGTTCATGGTACTCATGGGTAAGAGGCGGTCGAGGCGGGCAATCCGGTGATGAAAGTGAAAGCAAAAACTGGAAAGATGAGATTGACCCTTTCACCATACCATCAGATTACACCTGGGTTGACGCGAATGAAAGGAAGCGAAGAATGAAGGCCAGGAAGGTCAAGAACAAGAGGGTGATTTCTGGTAAGAAGCAGGCGTCGAGAAGTGCAGATGGCCAACAACTCGATGGCGTTGAGGATTAGGTAACCCTTATATATATGCAGTGAAACGACATAGATGATTTGCATGGTTTATATGTAAATCAGTGACTCAACGTCGGACATGACAATGCTGATCTCCGGTGCTTACATATTCTTAGCTTTCTTGTGTATTGTGGGTGTTTTGCCGTCAACACAAACTATTTATTCTGTGATGTAGGTCCAAAAAGGCCGCCTTCCCCTAATTGTTATATCCATGTAGTCTTCTTCTTTAAAGAAGTTGGTGATTCATTTGTTTGGAAGGGAACATGAGCTTATATTGTGATTCATTTGTTTGTTTTTCTCACACTATAGGCTTGATTTCTGCTCTTTTTTATGAGTTTTTGCAAGAGGGATATTCTTCCTAGCTCTTGTGATTTGCTTTTAAAATTATTGCTTCTGATCTTCTTCTTAAATCAATCTCTAAGATATTCAGGCTTGTAAGTTGGAACGACAATTGAGCTTTCCTTTGGCCTTATTGATGCATTTTATTTTTAGCCTTTTTTTTTTTTGGTTTTATCTATCAAGTTTTTGTTGCTGCTTAATGTTGTATCCTTTTTCAATGAATAAAATATGCCTTGTTTTATGTTTTAAAGCAAATAATGAATGCTAATTTTTTATATTATTATCATTAAAATTATATATAATATGTTCAGTATTTATTCTTTTAATTTCAAACTTTCTGTCTTCTAAATACTTGCTCTAATTTTTTTATTTTTTATTTACTTATTTTGATAGGTATTTTACAAAATATGAGTGTATCAAAAACCACATTTTGAGGCATAATCCCATGAGTATAATTCTCTAAAATTAATACTTGGTTGTTCTTAATGGGTTAAAGTCTTTTTTAACTAATACCACATATCATCAAGTTGTTAACAGTTGAGCTAACTTTTGTGAAGATGATTTGGAACATAACATCTTATAACCATAAAAAAGCTCTCAACTTAGTCACATGGTATATATATATTAACATGTGACTAAGTTAATTCTTAATAAAAGTTAGCTCAATTGTTAACAACTTGATGATATGAGGTGCTAGTTAAACAATACTTTAACCCATTAAGAATAACCCATTAAGAACAACCAATTATTAATTTAACAACCTATGTTGCTCGTG